>NC_141876.1:440805078-440956594 GCF_056163025.1 Triticum urartu | reverse complement strand
ACGAACTACACGATCTAGTGCTATGCTTAGGATTGGGTCTTGTCCATCACATCATTCTCCTAATGATGTGATCCCGTTATCAACGACATCCAATGTCCATGGTTAGGAAACCGTAACCATCTATTGATCAACGATCTAGTCAACTAGAGGCTTACTAGGGACATGGTGTTGTCTATGTATCCACACATGTATCTGAGTTTCCTATCAATACAATTATAGCATAGATAATAAACGATTATCATGAACAAGGAAATATAATAATAACCAATTTATCATTGCCTCTAGGGCATATTTCCAACAGTCTCCCACTTGCACTAGAGTCAATAATCTAGTTCACATTGCCATGTGATTAACACTCACAGGTCGCATCGCCATGTGACCAACATCCAAAGAGTTTACTAGAGTCAATAATCTAGTTCACATCACTAGGTGATTAACACTCAATGAGTTCTGGGTTTGATCATGTTGCTTGTGAGAGAGGTTTTAGTCAACGGGTCTGAACCTTTCAGATCCGTGTGTGCTTTACAAATCTCTATGTCATCTCCTAGATGTAGCTACCACGTTCTATTTGGTGCTATTCCAAATAACTGTTCTACTTGGAGCTATTCTAAATTGTTGCTCCATTATACGTATCCGGTATCTCTACTCAGAGCTATCCGGATAGGTGTTAAGCTTGCATCGACGTAACCCTTTACGACGAACTCTTTTACCACCTCCATAATCGAGAAAATTCCTTAGTCCACTAGTTACTAAGGATAACTTTGACCGCTGTCCTGTGATCCATTCTTGGATCACACTTGTACCCCTTGACTGACTCATGGCAAGGCACACTTCAGGTGCGGTACACAGCATAGCATACTGTAGAGCCTATGTCTTAAGCATAGGGGATGACCTTCGTCCTTTCTCTCTATTCTGCCGTGGTCGAGCTTTAAGTCTTAACTTCATACCTTACAACTCAGGCAAGAACTCCTTCTTTGACTGATCCATCTTGAACACCTTCAAGATCATGTCAAGGTATGTGCTCATTTGAAAGTACTTTTAAGCGTTTTGATCTATCCTTATAGATCTTGATGCTCAATGTTCAAGTAGCTTAATCCAGGCTTTCCATTGAAAAACACTTTCCAAATAACCCTATATGCTTTCCAGAAATCCTACGTCATTTCTGATCCATAATATGTCAACAACATATACTCATCAGAAATTCTATAGTGCTCCCACTCACTTCTTTGGAAATACAAGTTTCTCATACACTTTGTATACACCCAAAATCTTTGATCATCTCATCAAAGCATACATTCCAACTCCGAGATGCTTACTCCAGTCCCTAGAAGGATTGCTGGAGCTTTGCATACTTATTAGCATCTTTCAGGATTGACAAAACCTTCCGGTTGTATCACATACAACCTTTCCTCAAGAAAATCGTTGAGGAAACAATGTTTTGACATCCTATCTGCAAGATTTCATAAATAATGCAGTAATCGCTAATATAATTCCAACAGACTCTTAGCATCGCTACGAGTGAGAAAGTCTCATCGTAGTCAACTCCTTGAACTTGTCGGAAAACATCTTAACGACAAGTCGAGCTTTCTTAATGGTGACATTTACCATCATTGTCCGTCTTCCTTTTAAAATCCATCTGTACTCAATAGCATTACGACCATCGAGCCGTTCTGCCAAAGTCTACACTTTGTTTTCATACATGGATCCTCTCTCGGATTTTATGGCCTCGAGCCATTTATCGGAATCTGGGCCCACCATCGCTTCTCCATAGCTCGTAGGTTCATTGTTGTCTAGCAACATGACTTCCAAGACAGGGTCACGTACCACTCTGAAGTAGTACGCATCCTTGTCATCCCACGAGGTTTGGGAGTGACTTGATCCGAAGTCTCATGATCAATATCATAAGCTTCCACTTCAATTGGTGTAGGTGCCACAGGAACAACTCTTTGTGCCCTGCTATACACTAGTTGAAGTAATGGTTCAATAACCTCATCAAGTTTTCACCATCCTCCCACTCAATTCTTTCGAGAGAAACTTTTCCTCGAGAAAGGACCCGATTCTAGAAACAATCCCTTATTGCTTTCGGATCTGAGACAGGAGGTATACCCAACTGTTTTGGGTGTCCTATGAAGATGCATTTATCTGCTTTGGGTTCGAGCTTATCAGCCTGAAACTTTTCACATAAGCGTCGCAGCCCCAAACTTTTAAGAAATGACAGCTTAGGTTTCTCTAAACCATAGTTCATACGGTGTCATCTCATCGGAATTACGTGGTGCCCCTTTTAAAGTGAATGTGGTTGTCTCTAATGCCTAACCCATAAACTATCGTGCTAATTCGATAAGAGACATCATGGTATGCATCATATCCAATAGGGTGCAGTTATGATGTTCGGACACACCATCACACTATGGTGTTCCAGGCTGTATCAGTTGTGAAACAATTTCCACAATGTCTTAATTCTGTGCCAAACTCGTAATTCAGATATTCATCTCTATGATCATATCATAGATACTTTATCCTCTTATCATGACGATCTTTTAACTTCACGCTGAAATTACTTGAACCTTTCAATAATTCAGACTCGTGATTCATCAAGTAAATATACTCAACATCTACTCAAATCATCTGTGAAGTAAAAACATAACGATATCCACTACATGCCTCAGCACTCATTGGATTGCACACATCAAAATGTATTACTTCCAACAGGTTGCTTTCTAGTTCCATTTTACTGAAACTGAGGCTTTCAGTCATCTTGCCCATGTGGTATGATTTGCATGTCTCAAGTGATTCAAAATCAAGTGAGTCCAAACAGTCCATTTGCATGGAGTTTCTTCATGCATATACACCAATAGACATGGTTCGCATGCCTCAAACTTTTCAAAACGAGTGAGCCCAAAGATCCATCAACATGGAGCTTCTTCATGCGTTTTATACTGATATGACTTACGTGGCAGTGCCACAAGCAGGTGGTACTATCTTATATCTTTGGCATGAACATGTGTATCACTACGATCGAGATTCAATAAACCATTCATTATAGGTGCAAGACCATTGAAGGTATTATCCAAATAAACAGAGTAACCATTATTCTCCTTAAATGAATAACCGTATCGCGATAGACATAATCCAATCATGTCTATGCTCAACGCAAACACCAAACTCGATGGTAGAGGGAGCGTGCGATGCTTGATCATATCAACATTGGAAACACTTCCAACACATATCGTCAGCTCACCTTTAGCTAGTCCCCGTTTATTCCGTAGCTTTTATTTCGAGTTACTAACAGTTAGCAACCGAACCGGTATCTAATACCCTGGTGCTACTAGGAGTACTAGTAAAGTATACATCAACACAATGTATATCCAATATACTTCTATCGACCTTGCCAGCCTTCTCATCTACCAAGTATCTAGGGTAATTCTGCTCCAGTGGCTGTTCCTCTTATTACAGAAGCACTTAGTCTCGGGTTTGGGTTCAACATTGGGTTTCTTCACTAGAGCATCAGCTGAATTGCCGTGTCATGAAGTATCCCTTCTTGCCCTTGCCCTTCTTGAAACTAGTGGTTTCACTAACCATCAACAATTGATGCTCCTTCTTGATTTCTACTTTCGCGGTGTCAAACATCGCGAATATCTCAAGGATCATCATATATGTCCCTGATATATTATAGTTCATCATGAAGCTCTAGCAGCTTGGTGGTAATGACTTCGGAGAAACATCACTATCTCATCTGGAAGATCAACTCCCACTCGATTCAAATGATTGTTGTACTCAGACAATCCGAGCACAAGCTCAACAATTGAGTTTTTCTCCTTAGTTTGCAGGTTAAGAAAATCGTCGGAGGTCTTATACCTCTTGACGTGGGCACGAGCCTGAAATTCCAATTTCAGCCCTCAAAACATCTCATATGTTTCGTGACGTTTCAAAACGTCTTTGGTGCCTCAACTCTAAACCGTTTAACTGAACTATCATGTAGTTATCAAAACGTGTATGTCAGATGTTCGCAACATCCACACACAACGTTCGAGGTTTAGCATACTGAGCGGTGCATTAAGGACATAAGCCTTCTAAGAAGCAATGAGGACAATCCTCAGTTTACGGACCTAGTCCGCATAATTGCTACTATCAACTTTCAACTAATTTTTTCTCTAGGAACATATCTAAACAGTAGAACTGAAGCGTGAGCTACGACATAATTTGCAAAGATCTTTTGACTATGTTCAGGATAATTAAGTTCATCTTATGAACTCCCACTCAGATAGACATCCCTCTAGTCATCTAGGTGATTACATGATCCGAGTCAACTAGGCCGTGTCCAATCATCACGTGAGACGGACTAGTCAACGTCGGTGAACATCTTTATGTTGATCGTATCTTCTATACGACTCATGCTCGACCTTTCGGTCTTCTGTGTTCCGAGGCCATGTCTGTACATGCTAGGCTCGTCAAGATAACCCTAAGTGTTTTGCATGTGTAAAACTGTCTTACACCCGTTGTATGTGAATGTAAGGATCTATCACACCCGATCATCACGGCGTGCTTCGAAACGACGAACTGTAGCAACGGTGCACAGTTAGGGGAGAACACTTCTTGAAATTTTAATGAGGGATCATCTTATTTACTACCGTCGTTCTAAGCAAATAAGATGTATAAACATGATAAACATCACATGCAATCAAATAATAGTGACATGATATGGCCAATATCATATAGCTCCTTTGATCTCCATCTTGGGGCTCCATGATCATCTATTACAAGAACATGATCAATCTCATACATCACATATATCATTCATCACATCCTTTTGGCCATATCACATCACATAGCATACCCTGCAAAAACAAGTTAGACGTCCTCTAATTGTTGTTTGCATGTTTTACGTGGCTGCTATGGGTTTCTAGCAAGAACGTTTCTTACCTACGCAAAGACCACAACGTGATATGCCAATTGCTATTTACCCTTCATAAGGACCCTTTTCATCGAATCCGATCCGACTAAAGTGGGAGAGACAGACACCCGCCAGCCACCTTATGCATCTAGTGCATGTTTGTCGGTGGAACCGGTCTCACGTAAGAGTACGTGTAAGGTTGGTCCGGGCCGCTTCATCCCACGATGCCGCCGAATCAAGATAAGACTAGTAACGGTAAGCATATTGAACAAAATCAACGCCCACAACTACTTTGTGTTCTACTCGTGCATAGAATCTACGCAATAGACCTAGCTCATGATGCCACTGTTGGGGAACGTAGCAGAAATTCAAAATTTTCCTACGTGTCACCAAGATCTATCTATGGAGAGACTAGCAACGAGGGGAAGGAGAGTGCATCTACATACCCTTGTAGATCGCTAAGCGGAAGCGTTCAAGTGAACGGGGTTGATGGAGTCGTACTCGTCGTGATTCAAATCACCGATGACCAAGTGCCGAACGCACGACACCTCCGCGTTCAACACACGTACAGCCCGGTGACGTCTCCCACGCCTTGATCCAGCAAGGAGAGAGGGAGAGGTTGAGGAAGACTCCATCCAACAGCAGCACAACGGCATGGTGGTGGTGGAGGAGCGTGGCAATCCTGCAGGTCTTCGCCAAGCACCACGGGAGAGGAGAAGAACTTGGGAGAGAGGGAGGGGCTGCACCAAAGGCATAAGGGGTGTGTCAAGATGCCCTCCTACCCTCACTATATATAGGGAGCCCAAGGGGGGGTGCGCCAGCCCTAGGAGATCCAATCTCCTAGGGGGCGGCGGCCAGGGGAGGTTTCCCTCCCCCCCAAGGCACCTAGGAGGTGCCTTCCCTCCTTGGGACTCTTCCTTAGGGTTCCCCTTTCACCCTAGGCGCATGGGCCCTAGGGGAAGTGGCGCCCCAGACCACTTTGGGCTGGATCCCTTCTCACTTCAGCCCATGGGACCCTCCGGGATAGGTGGCCCCACCCGGTGGGCCCCCGGGACCCTTCCGGTGGTCCCGGTACAATACCGATGACCCCGAAACTTGTCCCGATGGCCGAAATAGGACTTCCTATATATATATCTTTACCTCCGGACCATTCCGGAACTCCTCGTGACGTCCGGGATCTCATCCAGGACTCCGAACAACATTCGGTAACCACATACAAGCTTCCTTTATAACCCTAGCGTCATCGAACCTTAAGTGTGTAGACCCTACGGGTTCGGGAGACATGCAGACATGACCGAGACGTTCTCTAGTCAATAACCAACAGCGGGATCTGGATACCCATGTTGGCTCCCACATGTTCCATGATGATCTCATCGGATGAACCACGATGTCAAGGACTTAATCAATCCCGTATACAATTCCCTTTGTCTATCGGTATGTTACTTGCCCGAGATTCGATCGTCGGAATCCAATACCTAGTTCAATCTTGTTACCGGCAAGTCTCTTTACTCGTTCCGTAACACATCATCCCGTGATCAACTCTTTGGTCACATTGCGCATATGATGATTTCCTACCGAGTGGGCCCAGAGATACCTCTCCGCTTACACGGAGTGACAAATCCCAGTCTCGATTCGTGCCAACTCAACAGACACTTTCGGAGATACCTGTAATGCACCTTTATAGTCACCCAGTTACGTTTTGACATTTGATACACCCAAAGCATTCCTACGGTATCCGGGAGTTGCACAATCTCATGGTCTAAGGAAATGATACTTGACATTAGAAAAGCTATAGCATACGAACTACACGATCTAGTGCTATGCTTAGGATTGGGTCTTGTCCATCACATCATTCTCCTAATGATGTGATCCCGTTATCAACGACATCCAATGTCCATGGTTAGGAAACCGTAACCATGTATTGATCAACGAGCTAGTCAACTAGAGGCTTACTAGGGACATGGTGTTGTCTATGTATCCACACATGTATCTGAGTTTCCTATCAATACAATTATAGCATAGATAATAAACGATTATCATGAACAAGGAAATATAATAATAACCAATTTATCATTGCCTCTAGGGCATATTTCCAACAATATTTCCTTATATCATGATAAATGTTTATTATTCATGCTAGAATTGTATTAACCGGAAACTTAGTACATGTGTGAATACATAGACAAACAGAGTGTCCCTAGTATGCCTCTACTAGACTAGCTCGTTAATAAAAATGGTTAAGTTTCCTAACCATAGACATGCGTTATCATTTGATGAACGGGATCACATCATTAGAGAATGATGTTATGGACAAGACCCATTCGTTAGCTTAGCATAATGATCGTTTAGTTTTATTGCTATTGCTTTCTTCATGACTTATACATGTTCCTCTGACTATGAGATTATGCAACTCCCGAATACGGGAGGAAGACCTTATGTGCTATCCAACGTCACAATGTAACTAGGCGATTATAAAGATGCTCTACAGGTGTCTCCGATGGTGTTTGTTGAGTTGGCATAGATCGAGATTAGGATTTGTCACTCCGTGTATCAGATAGGTATCTCTGGGCCCTCTGGGTAATACACATCACTATGAGCCTTGCAAGCAATGTGACTAATGAGTTAGTCATGGGATGATGTATTATGGAACGAGTAAAGAGACTTGCCGGTAACGAGATTGAACTAGGTATGATGATACCGACGATTGAATCTCGGGCAAGTAACATACCGATGACGAAGGGAACAACGTATGTTGTTATGCGGTTTGACCGATAAAAGATCTTCGAAGAATATGTAGGAGCCAATATGAGCATCCAGGTTCCGCTATTGGTTATTGACCGGAGATGTGTCTCAGTCATCACTACAAAAAAATACACTTCCGTGATGATACGTGTTTGTCACAGTAGGTCGTGTTTTCTGTCATGCATGTACATCCATGAAAAATTTATGACAGAATCAAGATATTCATACCTGTGCTGTCGTAGAAGTGTTCCATGACATTGCCAAAATTATCATCACGAAAGTGTCCACTTCCATGACGATAAATCGCGCGTCACAGAAGTGCTTTTGTCAAGGGTGACCGACACGTGGCATCCACCGTAACGGAACACCGTTAAGCTATCGGGTCGGATTTGGATCCGATAACCCGTTAACAGCCACGACCAATGCCGATTTTCCACGTGTAAAATTCTCATTGGCTGAAGGATCCACGCGTCAGCTCCGCGTTGGCACAAGTGTCACTCATCCAACGGTCGATATGGGCCTATGATATGTTGACACGTGGGCTGGCCCAAAAGTGTCCCACAAAGATTAAATGGGTTGGTCCAACTAAAGGCCCATAAACTTTAACGGACCATAATGGGCCGGCCCAGCTAAGGGCCCACAAACTTTAACGGACCATAATGGGCCGGCCCAGCTAAAGGCCCACACGATTTTGTAGACCATAATGGGCCGGCCCAGCTAAAGGCCCACAAGATTCTGCCGACCATAATGGGCCGACCCAGCTAAAGGCCCAACATTCTTTGTCAAATCGGCCCGTCAACGGCCTGTCCTAAACTTGTCATCAACGCGGCCCATGGTCACTTCGGGCCCGTTAACAGTCCGCTGAGTAATTGGGCCGAATTACGGCCCGGTGTATTTCTGGCCTGTTAAAGGTCTGGCTTCATTTGGGCCCATTTACAGGCCATCAAAACTTTCGGCCCATAAACGACCATGAAGGATTTGGGTCATATTCGGCCATGTCTGACATTCGGCCTGTTAGAGGCCCACTATACCTTTGGGCCACTTTTGGCATGTTGTCATTTTCGGCCTGTTAACGCCGGACGTAAACCATGGGCCATATGTGGCCCAACGTCATATTGGGCCCATTAACAGCCCATATAAAAATGACGATAATCTAGCCCGACTGAAGTTCCGGCCTGTTAAAGGCCCGTGTATTAGGTCGGCGCATTTACGGCCCGTCCGAATTTCGGTCTGTTAAAGTCCAGTGGGTTATTTGGCACAATCAGGGCCCAATCTCACTTTCGGTCTATTAAAGGCCCATGTATTTTATGGGCTCGAGATATTTACACCTGTAAACGACCTATTTTTACTGAGGGCCCAAAATTATGTTTAGGCCTGTTAAAGGCCCACTATGGGCACAGGCCTACCAGAAAAATATGAAAGCTTATGCTGATTTAGGCCCAGATATTTTTAGTGGGCTACATGCCAATTTCGGCCCATAATCATTTTTAGCCCAATTGGAATGGGCCCGACGAATGTTGGCATGTTGGGATCCTATGAAGGTTTCGGCTGAATACATTACTAAGATAAACCTACACTATACAAAAATAGCGTCGTAATTACTGCAGCCTGAGGCAGCATCATAAATGTTGTATCACAACAAAATAAATTCCAACCATACAACAAAAGGCCTGTTGGCATAAAGTTTACAGTCCTTCCAGATAAAAGCACCATCAGATGTATAGAAGCACAAATCATTTGACCTGAGTGCTAATGTTTCAGGCTATAGAATCTGATGGAGCAGCACGATCTCCACCTTTTTCCGCCATTGCTCTTGAACAATGAAGCGAATGTCTGATAGTTTGGTTTCAAAACCATTCATATCTTGACGACATTTCTCAACCACTATTCTTGTTTCCGAAACAACGTCCATTAGGGATTGGACTTGTGTCTGGAGCACAGATATATCACTCTATCTAGTAGGAAGATTTTGTTCAGTAGGCGATTTTGACGAGGTTACCTTGACAACCAACCCAAAATTACGCAGGAAGGTGCTTTTTGCACTGTTAGTGGAGAAATACTGACGCACTGCAGCAAGAGGTGACATTGTGCCTGTAGTAGCCTCGTCACCTTCAGATGGTTTTGGCTGTTCAATCATTTGTTCCATAGCTTCCTGAAAGTTTGAACTTGTAGATTAGTGTACCAGATAAGTTACTAATGAGACAAAAACAAACAAAGTAGGTTAAACGTTTATACATAACTTTTTTTGGTGAACTACTATAATACATTAGCATGTATTGTAGTGCCAACTACATAATAAAATCACTTTCGGAACATATGTCCATGTAGCATGCCTACTGTATTGTCTATTTCCTCACATTCGTTGACATCTAAGGATAAAGAGACAATGTTTAAAGTAGGATGAACATAGTATGACATCATTCATATCATGGGCAAACAGATATAAAACAAACAGGCTATTTTATCATTGTGTGCGCACGTGAACATAATAACTAGATTACAGATCAAGACCAAAAGAATATCCTTCATCTCTTTTAAACCATGTAAGGTGAAATGACACGTTAAGAAAACTGTGAATAAAAGTGAACAGAGTAACTGACATTGGCTGCAAACCAAGTAGTTAAATGAACACATCACAGTACCAATCAGTTCAAGGCAGGAGGAGTAAGGACTTACAACAGCGGCTTGAACTGGTGTGCTCATGCCCTTCATCTTGCTGGTGTGGCAATCCTTGAAGATTTGCACTGCATTCGGTTCAGGTTCTTTTTGGTCCGCACGGGATTTCCTCTATATTTGGAACAAGTCAATATAGATACGATATATGGCACAAAAAAAGAAGGAAGTAGCAGCTATTTACAAGAGCCTCGCAGTGTGCAATATAGCTACGAGATCCCGTGGTCTGTTGGAATTTCACTTTAGAACACGGTTGGTTTTGTTCTTCAAACAGTTAGCCTAGAAGAAGATACACTTGTAAGGCACATACATAAATACAAGTTCAATATGTGGTCTGATCAAATACATATAGCCTACTTGATACTTTGGATCAGACCAGTGTTTAACGAGGGCTGTCCAGTCTTCATCTGTAATATATTCCACTAGAGATGTTTGGGCGATTTCATTGTTAGCCTTGCCTTCAAAGTGAGATTTTCTAAGGTGGTACTGATACTGTCGCAGAGCAGACTGAAAAACATGAGTGCATGCTTGTCTAGTTGCATCATCTTTCGGATCCAACTTGAACCACATATGTTGAAAAAAGAATGTGAGTCTTATTAGGAGGAAGCTAGAAAGTATGGGACAGAGCAAGACAATATTACTAATTGCGATGAATAACATTACTTACGGATAAATGGTCAAGGAAGGTGTTAAACTGGGTATTGTCTTTGTCATTCCTATACTGGATCCACGTTGGGAGGATACGTGCATGACACCTAACAGCTACCTCTGATACTAACTTGGCTGACTCTGTAGCATCACGTGGCCTTTTTAAACCTGCCTCAAAATGGATCTCCATTCTCCCTCCTTTAGATTTTGTTAATCTGTCAAGCATTATCCCCGATGCCTGTTTCTGCTTGCGCCATGGTGCTAGTTCAACAACGAATATGGAAAGTGTTAGTGTACATCAAACTGTGAGAGTACAAATAAAGGAGCATGTGAAAGTGCAACTATCCCTGGGTGGTTTTGGTAATTCCTAACAACATATAGCTCATTGAGCTAACATTATTCCAAGATTAATATTTCAAGAAAAGCTCAATGAATGGCATGGCATGGATGAGGAAAGTGGATCCCTCAAAATTCTAAGGACAAAAAGTTTGGCTCAAGCTTGAAGCTCAAGACTCTACATTTTATATTTTAGTGATCCAAGATCACATTGAGTCTATAGGAAAAGCCAATACTATCAAGGAGGGATGAGGTGTTGCTTAATGGCTTGCTTGCTCAAAGTGCTTAGTGATATGCTCCAAAATCCTCAACTACTCTCCCACATCCACATATGACCTAAACCAAAAGTCAAACTCGGCCCCACCGATTCTTTCTATCCGGCGCCACCGAGTTTCAAATGTCATAGCCACTACCACAAACCCTAGGCAAATCGGTCTCACCGATAGGGATCTCGGTCTCACCGAGATGGGATTGTAATCTCTCTGTTTCCCTTCGTAACGTTTCGGTCTTACCGAGATGAGCGATAGGTCCCACCAAGATTGCAATGTAAACTCTCTGTTTCCCTTTTGTAACATTTCGGTCTCACCGAGATGAGCGAATCAGTCCCACCGAGTTTACCTGACCAACTCTCTGGTTAGCTTATTACCAAAATCGGTCCCACCGAGTTTGTGTAATCGGTCACATCGAGATTACGTTATGCCCTAACCCTAACCATATCGGTCCTACCGAGTTGCATCTCAGTCCCACCGAAAATCCTAACGGTCACTAGGTTTGATGAATCGGTCCGACCGAGTTTAACCATTCGGTCCCACCAAGTTTGGCAAATTGTGTGTAACGGTTAGATTCTGTGTGGAGGCTATATATACCCCTCCACCCACTCTTCATTTGAAGAGAAAGCCATCAGAACATATCTACACTTCAAATACACATTTTCCGAGAGAGAACCACCTACACTTGTGTTGAGGTCAAGATATTCCATTCCAACCATACGAATCTTGATCTCTAGCCTTCCCAAGTTGCTTTCCACTCAAATCTTCTTTCCACCAAATCCAAATCCTGTGAGAGAGAGTTGAGTGTTGGGGAGACTATCATTTGAAGCACAAGAGCAAGGAGTTCATCATCAACACACCATTTGTTACTTCTTGGAGAGTGGTGTCTCCTAGATTGGCTAGGTGTCACTTGGGAGCCTCCGACAAGATTGTGGAGTTGAACCAAGGAGTTTGTAAGGGCAAGGAGATCGCCTACTTCGTGAAGATCTACCGCTAGTGAGGCAAGTCCTTCATGGGCGACGACCATGATGGAATAGACAAGGTTGCTTCTTCGTGGACCCTTCGTGGGTGGATCCCTCCGTGGACTCACGCAACTGTTACCCTCCGTGGGTTGAAGTCTCCATCAACGTGGATGTACGATAGCACCACCTATTGGAACCACGACAAAAACATCTGTGTCTCCAATTGCATTTGAATCCTCCAAACCCTTCCCTTTACATTGTTGCAAGTTGCATGCTTTACTTTCCGCTGCTCATATACTCTTTTGCATGCTTGCTTGAATTGTGTGGAGATTGCTTGACTTGTGCTAAGATAGGTAAAATCTGCCAAGAACTAAAATTGGGAAAAGGCTAGATTTTTATTTGGTCAAGTAGTCTAATCACCCCCCTCTAGACATACTTTCGATCCTACAGCATGCAACTGCAACTTGACTCGGTCAGGTACCGTCTTGGTGTTGATGCTCATGAGGTTCATCTGATCTTGCCAAGTCCTGTTGTGTCAGTAGTGCTTCGGAAGTAGTGTTAGGTGTGAAGGAAGCTTGGGAACTGGCCAGTTCCGGAGCAAACGAACGAGTAACTGGTTGAGATGCTGGTACCGTTGAAGCGGATGCTGCAGCTGGTGGAGCAGGTGATACTGTGTTTGTAGATTTAGCTGGTGGACTTGGACCTTCTACTACACTATAAGTACCAGTAGAATCTCGACGGCAGAACCTTTTCCGTTTCACCCGACGAGTAACAACACTCCCTACTATATTATTTTCCTTGCTCTTTTTTGAATTTGCCATGTCAAGCTGTACCCACAACACAAAAGAATAAAATCACTCTTCAGAACTCATTGATGCATGATACAGACAAGCAATACTTTGATGTAAGACAACCATATGAGGATGGAATATGTAAGAAAAATAGGACGGCATGACATATTCACAGCTACGATGTGCAAACTAAGCAGAAGGATTTTCAAGAAAATAGAAGTAATGCAAGCTAGACACCATATGAAAGATGCAACCAATATTACTCTGCCAAGTTAAAAGTGTCTTGTCATAAGTGGCAATTCGAAAAATTAGAAGCAGTACAACGTAGAAATCAATGCAAGATGCAACCACTATCAAACTGCCATGTTAAAAGCGTCCAATCATGAGTGACTGATGCGGGATACACAACAGCAGTACTTTGATGTAAGAACATGGTATGATAGATAGATGCAGTGTATTCTAGACACAGAAAGCCATGTCAGATGCACATGTATAACGTATAAACTCAGCAGGTGCAATTTAATCAAAATAGAAGAAATACAGGCTAGACAACATATTCAACATGAAACCAATTATCACACTGTCAACTTAGAGCAAGCACCTGCGATGGTGGAGTACGGGAGATGAACTCATCATGTAGACTTGGGACTTCAACTTCATTAGCAGTAGCAGTGGAAAATCTAGAGAGTCTCTGTTTGCGTCGGTGCGGAGGACCACCAACATCCCCTAACTTACTCTTTTCCTTCCTATTTTCTGATATTGCCTTATCAAGTCAAAACCACAAGAAGATGAATAAAATTAGCTCTGCATAACTGGTTGATGCATGATACAAACGAACACTACTTTGATGTAAGGCAAGCGCAGGATAGGAGGATGGAATATATACAAAAAAGACAGCGTTTCATATTCACACGTACGATAGGAGGATGGAATATGTATGAAAAAACAGTAAGCGGAAGGCATTTCAACAAAATTAGAAGAAATGAAAGCTAGGCACCATATGAACATGCAACCAATATCACTCTATCAGGTAAAAAGTGTCTCGTCGTAAGTGCCATTTCAAGAAATTAGAAGCAGTACAAGCTAGAAGACAATGCAAGATGCAACCTACATCACAGTCCCAAGTTAAATGTGTCTTATGGGTAAGTGATCGTTGCAGGTATAAGTTGTAAGCTACGCAAATGCAATTCAACATAATCAGAAGCAATACAAACTAGACATCATACGGAAAACGCAACCACGTATAACAATTCCAAGTAAGAGCAAGCACCTGTGATGGTGGAGTAGGGGAGATGTGCTCATCATGTACACGTATGTTCTAGAAACAGGAACACGTGTCATATTCACAGGCATTATGTGTAAAGTAAGCAGATGCAATTCAAGTTAGAAGCAATACAAGCTAGACATCATACGCAACATGCAACCACATATAATAGTGTCAAGTTAGAGCAAGCACCTGTGATGGTGGAGTAGGGGAGATGTGCTCATCATCTACACAGCTACGTTGACTGTCCAGCCTTGTGTTGTCTTGCGAATCTTGTTGGGAGGATGGTGGAGTAGAATCTGTAGAGACCCCCTGTTTGAGTTGCTCCGAAGGACCACCATCATCCACTGCCGGACTAATTTCCTTCAGCTGTAATGATTTTGCATTGTGAAGTCAAACCGATAAGAAAAAGGAATAAAATTCGCTCTTCAGAACTCATTCATGCCTGATACTGATGAACACTACTCGGATGAAAGGCAAACACATGATGCGAGGATGGAATATGATGAAAAACAGGATGGTGTGACATATTCACACCTATGATGTGGTAACTAAGCAGAAGGCATTTCAACAAATTAGAAGCACTGCAAGCTAGACACCATATGAAAGATGCAACCAATATCACTCTGCCAAGTTCAAACTATATGGCGTTTCAACAAATTAGAAGCAGTACATGCTAGAAATCATATGCAAGACACAACCAATATCACAGTGGCGACTTAAAGGTGCCTTATCATAAGATATAGTATGTACCAAAAACAGGAAAGCGTGTCATATTCACATGTATCATGTGTAAGCTAAGAAGATGCATTTTACACTAATTAGGAGCAATACGAGCTCGACACCATATGCAACATGCAACCAGATATCACACTGCCAAGTTAGAGCAAGCACCTTGGATGGTGGAGTAGGGGAGCGGAGACTTGGACCTTGTAATGCACTATCAGTACAAGGAGAATTAGTACAGATGCTCCGTTTACATTGCTGCAGAGGACCACCATCATCGTCTTCCTTACTCTTTTCCTTCCTATTTCTTGATTTTGCCTTGTCAAGTCAAACCCACAAGAAAAAGGAATAAAATTTGCTCTTCAGAACTCATTGATGCATGATACTGACGAACACTACTTTCATGTAAGACGAACACTACATATCACACTGCCAAGTAAGAGCAAGCACCTGTGATGGTGGTGTGGGGGAATTGCGGTGATCAACTAGAGAGCTACATTGACTATCTTCATTTAGCCTTGTTGTTTCTTGAGAATCATGTGGGGAGGATCACACTGCACTCTTTAAACGAGTATGGCGTCTCACAGAAACCCACCCAGGTGACTGTCTCATCATAAGTGATTGACGAGGGATACAAAAGAGCATTAGTTTGATGTACGAACATGGTTAATAGACATATGTAGTATGTATCAAAAATAGGAAGGCGTGTCATTATCAAAGGTATAATGTGTAAAGTAAGCAGATGCAATTTAACCAAATTGGAAGAAATACAAGCTAGACACAATATGCAACATGCAACCACATTTGACAGCGCGAAGTTAAAGCAAGCACCTGGGATGGTTGTATGTGGCAACTGAGATCATCAACTGCAGAGCTAAGTTTACTGTCTCCAACTGCTGACACTGCACCTGTTAGAGCGCTGGAACGCTTAGTGCTTATCTTCGAATTACACTAGAGAGACTTCTGTCTTTTCTTTTCCGCATTCATCAACACTGCATCAGAGTCTGAAATACCCATGCATAAAAAAACAATAGCATGAGTATGGGTGTAGTGTGTGCACAATTAGTATAGTGTAAAGGTAGCAGATAGCAGGTCGGTGAGAAATAAATGACGAGAGACATATGATAGCTCTACAACATGCATGGCACACTAAATTACTACATGATTCTATGAAAATAACAGTCGACTGAAAGCAAATAGATCAGTCCATTTTTTCTGCACCATCCGATGTAGAAAGAACGGGCAGACCGCCTTCATCTACCTCCAGCGAGTCGGTGTTGACGATCTTCCTTGAAACGCCAGCGACCACCGGCCCGGTATTCCTCCCCTGCCCGCGCCCTCCCCTCGACCTCACCACACCGCCGTGCTTGGCACTGCCCCCAGGCCATCCATTCAAGCCCCGCCGACCTCCAGATCGGGCGCAAGCAGCTCCTGCGTCCCACACCCCTATGATAGACACCGATGCGCCGCTTCCTCGGGGAACAGGCGGACTAGGTGCTCCGCGTGCCTAAGCGGGTGTTGCTTCTTTTAATTGCGGTTCGACTGACCCTGAATTGAAATCCATGCGGGCTACTGACCTCTAGCAAAGGTGAAATAGTAAAAGGGAGGAAACCTTGTGCATTTAGTATCATGAAGAAGATGCAGTAAGAAGCGCTCAACTAGTTTCTTTCGTGGGATGAATACGGTGTGAGCCGAGACATAAGATTTGCATGAATAAGGGAAGAGGAGTACCTCTTTCTGCTGGCAGTGCTGTGTCCTCCTTCTGTTTTTCCGATGATCTTCTTGTTGTTCGCCGGAAACCACAAGTTGTGGAGGATGGTGCATCCTTGGATGAACCCATGGCCAAGTTGTTGGGTGTGGTGTGGTGGCCGTCTGTCGACGGCGGGGAAGCAGATCCGAGGCGGCGAACGATGGCGTAGCGAGGACAGCTCTGGTGCGATGGACGGTTGCGACAGTGGAGCCGCAGCAGTGAGGCACAGGACGGCGTGGTCGGAGTGGTTCTAGTACGGCGCACGTCGGCGTCGGCGTCGTGGAGGCAGCTCTGCCTCGGCTTCAGCTGCTATGTCCTTGAGGGCGTTGCGGTTGCGGTTGCGTTGGACGACAACGTTGGGGTACCGGCTCCGGCGTGATGGAGGAGGGCGGCTGTGGATTGGCCGCTATGGGGTGGAGGACGGAGGAGGCTGGGGTTTCACGGCTGGTGGAGAGGGCGTTTTCGCGCCCATGGAGTATGAATGGGGAAACGGAGGGAGGCGGGGAACTAAGGGGGAACAATGTTTCGGTTTGAGACACGCTTGTTTGAAATTTGGGGAAAGTTACAAACTTTCCCCCCATATAAAATTTCGGACATATTGCGGGTTGGGGGTAGGACAGTCATGTCAGGTGTCCCAAATGTGGGCGGGATAGATTTTGGCCGAGCGCATGGGTAGGCACCCACGGTGTATGAATGCTTCTCCGGCGTCTTAGTGAAGTTACAAACCTACCCTGGTTTAGACCTTTGGACATCGGGCCGATAGGCTACACGGGCCAGAGTCAGGACAGTAATTTCCTACCACCAAAACATTAGTCTCACACGGTTTTGGGTGACCAGAGGCCTATTTGGCGCTTCATTCAATATTTGGGAGTAGAAGCATGCCTCCTTTGGTTTGTAGGATTTTTGTAGGAATTCTATCGGATAGGATTTGCAAAGGAAAAATTCCTTTGAAGCCCTTTGGTTTGTAGTAATGGATTCCTATTCCTATGTAGGATAGGAATCAATCCTTCACGTTTTGGAGGAAAAAAACATTAGCCTAGACTCAATGGAAAAAATCCTATCCTATGCACCAAATGACATCTCTTTCTCTATAGGAATTGACATGCATGTCATCTCACTTCCTATGATTTTCCTATTCCTATAAAATTCCTATCCTATGAACCAAAGAAGGCCTTAACGTTTTCGGTTCTCTTGAATTGAACTTTCAGGATTTGTCAAACTTCACAAATCTTTACTCTTGAAAATCCTAAAGCTACGATTATTTTGGAATGGAGGGGGTGCATTTGAGTATACATTGTACACGTGTATATATTAAAAAAATATGCAACTTACCTCAGTTCATGCATGGTTCCAGATATAATCTCCTTGGTTGCAAAAAAAAGTTAGATATGCGTATGAATATATATAACATGTTCAAACTCACAACAAAGATTGATGCCCCCTTTTACATCTGATTTACAAATGCCATTATCTCGGGTTCAAATAGATGAATGCACTTCCTATGAATTCGAATCTTCGAAACCCCCTTTATGTTGAATTCGACATGTATTCTATTTCATAGCTAGCAATTTGGAATGTATCCATGCAAGTGACAAATGTATAAAGTGCTTCACACTAACAACATGGAGTGCACTAATTAATGTTTATATATGAATTGCAAAAGCATCCATTGCCTGTATTTCAAACCGCTCTCACTCTATGGATCGATAATATGAAATAAACACATGCACATGCTAGAATTCAATTGAAGTTGAAGAAAGAGCCTACTCCTGGTACTGTATATTAGTGATAGGGGTGGTACAAAGTACACGTGAATACCATGCATTGTGCGTGTGTGTATACTATCGACGAACTAGCCCCAAGCTTGTATAACATACTAAGGGCCTAGGGTTACAAATCATATATAGTCGGCTTATCACCAGTGAGGATAGAGTCCTCCGCGACTCTGGTAGCTTCGTGTTGTACGCCGAGTCCTCCACATGGGTCTTCGTATAACACGTCTCGGTCCAACCTATATGTGGCGCAGGATGGAACCGACCCATGAGTCTTCATGTTGACCCACCACAACTAGAAATGATGTGCCCACCACACCACACACGCAATCGGCCACTAAGAAAATAAGCATATACAATAGTACAACGGTATCTAGCTCACGATACATCTCCATATTTTGTTGATGACACTGACGGACTTTGCATTCGATGCGTGCTCCGTATTTTGTTGACGACACTTACGGTCATTGAATTTGAAGCAAAAGCACGATATGGTCACTGGACTTCAGAATAAGCTCATCACGGTCACCACATACATTTTGTCGTGCTAACCAACATGTGGTTGGATGGTTAGAGGACAGTGGTTTCTCGAGCCCACCAAGGTTAAAGTCCCGGTGCTCGCATTTATCTTGTGTTAATTTCAGTATTTTCCGGCAACGTGCGTTCAGTGGGAGGAGACGTTCCACTCGACTACGAGGCACCTATGGTGACTTCATAAAAATCTCAATATCATATATGTTGGCCCACTCTCTCGAAGGTGCTCATAGGGGTAGGGTTCGCGTGTGTGTGCTTATAGCGGTGAGTGCTTGCGCGTATATATGAGCCCTTGCGTCTGTACCGTGTTAAACAAATACATATCATGATTATACGGTCACCGGCTCACCCGTACAACTCCGTATTTTGTTGATGACACAATCAATTGACCAGTCAAACGTTCCACGTGGCGCAACTAGTGTTGCACCATCGAGGCGTGTAACCGTGGGGCCCACCTGTCAGCCCGTATATGAAAGAAAGAAATGGTAGTTTGAGTCTGTACCGTGTTAATAAAATAGGAGTACATTTTAGGGTGATCATATGGTCACTGGCTCACCATACAGCTCTGTAATTTGTTGATAACACGATCAATTGACCAGTCAAACGGTCCACATTCAGCAGCACACATTACCATAGGGCCACCCGTCAGCGCGTATATGAAGGACATAAATGGTAATAAATTAGTGGTCGGTGGGTATTCAAAGTCGTGAGACCTCTGGTTGGCAGTCACCGGCGTTGGGGGGGGTTCATTGGGCGGTGGGGTGGCGATCCCCAGAGAAAAAGCTCGGTGGGGGGGGGGCTAGAGGGATGGCCGGTGCGGCGGCGGACCGGCGGTGGGGAGTGGTTTTAGGGAGGGCGGGCCGGCCGCGGGCAGCGGGGGCTGGCGGTTCAGCCGGTGGTGGCAGGCGGCTCAGGGGGTGGAGTTTGATGATAAACTGGAGGCCCTTGATTTCGTATCCAACGGCTGGAAAATCTAATGACTAGAGATGAAAAAGTCAGTTGACTGACGTGTAGCCTCACCCCGCACGTACACATGCACGCACACAAGACACGCACGCATGTAGGCGTGCAACACTGACACGTACACACGCACGCATGCTGGCGTGCAACACTGACACATACACATGCACTCACGAACACACACACGTACGCACCCATGCATGCAACACTGAAACGTACCCTTGCACGCACGCAACACTCGCACGCCTGCATGCACACAGCACACGACGCAAGAGACACGTTCAACCTATACGTGCATGCACCCTTTGTTAAGGACATGGATTTTTACGGGTATTAATCAATCTTATCTATGATAAGCAGAACATTGATGTTTGCAGCATTCTTTATGAATCACAACGCATCGAACGGGCTATCAACATAGTAGGCTTATCTACATGAAAAAGACGACGTCACACTCAATGAACAATCATCGGTTTATGAAATGCCCGCTTCTGACCGCCCTGGCCCACCAAACGTTCCTCTGCTGTGTGCTGCCTATGTTGGGTCACTGACATGCATGCCATGCACCCAAAGAGCCCACATGTCAGTGGAAGAATGGCGCGGTGTCCTAGGTCAGAGTTGAGGGCGCCACTCGCGGCACGCCCGGCTGAACACGCCTCCGTGCCGCATTCAAACGCCTCCATGAAACCCGCCCGTGTGGAAGCCGAGAAACCCACTTTGGACACACGTCCGTTCATGACCGGGCCGCTCCCCTATCTCCTCCACCATTTTGTCCACTCTTACAATGGCTTACGAAGAGTAGTTATTCCGCATCCAAGCCGGCTGGGTAGCCCGCCGGATACGAGCTATGCAGCTCGCTGATCCACCTCCCTCCCCTCGCCCGACGGAGCCAGTTGCCACCCCAAGCCGTGGAATTTTGCCATGTGTTGTTTTCATGGACTAGCAAGATGCCCGTGCATTGCACGGAACATCAAGATGCATTTTTTTACAAACTCCCGCATGCATGCAAGGGATAATTAATGTCCTCCTTTGCTAGTACCATGAGGCAAACACCATTAATATTGCATCGATTAGTGTTAGTGGCCTTGTATATCTGCAAATTGTAATTTTGATAGTGGCCCCTTGTATATAAAAATGGAGGGAGAAAGATGAGAGATAAGGTGAGGGGGAGTGGGGCGTGGTGGTGACTGGTGGTCGGACTGGGCGGAGGCATGGGGATGGACGGCGCATTATGTCTAGGTTTGTATCTCTCTCACACACACCCACGTAGGTGGGGGACGTGCACGAAGAGAAGAGGTGCACGCACGGCGCACGTACTCCCGTCTCTTTCCCAACCACACCCGCACGGGTACATGGTGGAGCTCATTTCTGTACGAACAAGGCAGCCCACGTGGTAATTTGGCACATGTACTGGTTGTCCACTTGGTGGAGGGAGGATCGTCTACCACGGGTGAACAAACAAATTGCAACTTGACGCATTATGTTAAATTAAAAAAAGAGGCATACCATGTGGGGCCTACCTTAGAGGCAAGGCTCTATACACTGGAGTACTTTTGATGTGTCCCGTCAACTCGCAGAACGAGGAGAAGCTTGCTTAGTACGCCGTCTCCCCCGCCCACGGGCGCGGTGGCTCGCAGGATGAGGTGAAGCTTGCTTACTACGCCTTACACCCGCTCCTTCGCCCACGCGCGTGGTGGTTCGCACCACGAGGAGAAAATTTTACTACTCCGTTCGTTTACTCCTCGTCCCTACTACGTACTTTGGTTAGTACTCCCTCCATTTACTTATACAAGGCCACTATAAAAAAATACATTTTGCATCTATACAAGGCCACAAATAGTAATCGAGACAAAAGTTACTACTCCCTCCTTTCCAGTTTATGGCTCAATTTCAAAATCTCTCCAACCAAGGTAGACGGTGAGTGGTCGAATTAAGTTCGTATTTTGCACAAGTAATTAGTACGCTCAATTTTCTCAAGAAGTTATGTTTACCGAGGCATGAATTAGAACGAATGCATGAATGACCGCTAAATTTCCATGAACTTGTACATGCATTGGTTAGTTTCGTCTTGACACTGCTTGCATCGGGTGATCTAACGCACCTCGAAATCCAACATGTAATGGTACTACTAATAGTATAGTAGAATTGAGACTTATCAAACGGAAAAACGAATGTTTTTAGATGAACCCTATAAGCCCTAGTGGGTACGTACTCCGTAAAAACAGATTTTTCAAAACTAAGTCGCTCCCTTTCATGAATTCTGTAGTATACTCCTCCGTCGACGCTCCCTTTCATGAATTCTGTACTTCCTGTCGCCGACATGTGGGACATATAGCAACCGGGTCGACGTGTCAAGCACCAAATAACAGTGCATAACAGCAGGGGGGATGCACCCCACTCGTACCGGCCCAGTAGTAGTAATGAGCAATGAGACGTCAAATCACAATGCCGCACTTTCCCAGACAGACGAAGCAACCATTATTTCACACTTCGGTTCGCCATCATCTCAAACCACGTACTAGTATTGCTTCTGCCTCAAGAGGGACACGCGCATCGCCTTGGTACATCATGACACGTGGGACGGCATGACAGGCCATGCTCCCCCGCTGATCGCTTGGTAAAATCACCTCATTTTTACTATACTTCCTCCGCATCGGTTTACTACATGGCATGCACGTCGTTCTAGGTTGAGAATTTAACTGGCTATATATGTGATGAATAGTACTCTAGCCTTTTAAAAAATGTATACTTTTGTACAGTAGTACTATCGATGGATTGCACCATGGAGCAAAAATTGAAATTAAAAAAAAGGTGGTACATATAGAGAGCGCTCGTCGCCAAATTATGCATATAGTACTATTAAAAAGGCTAGTCACAATAATGGTGTCCAGCACAACCCATCCCTCAAATAAAACTAAGAGGGTGCTTGGATATGTTTTAGTCCCATGACTAAAAGTAGTGGGACTAAAACATGCTAGCCTCACCCATGCTTGGATCCAAATACTAAAAAGGCTAAAATCAAGTTAATGAGCATTTATTATCCTCCAAACCCTCCAATCCAGAACTCGCCTGTGTTAAAGGAGAGGAGTTAAATGAGTAGAGAGAGGACTAATCCACATTTTAGTAGGGGTACCCCTGACTAAAAAAATTTAGTCTCAAGACTAGTTTTAGCCCCTCTTTAGTCAGGGGTGCTTGGAACTTTAGCCTCTTAAAGAGACTATTTTTAGTCAGACTAAAATAAGTCCCTTGGATCCAAGCACCCTCTAAGCATCCTGGACTTCTTTGACAAAACTAAGCACCCTGAAATTCTTTGACAACTAAACTGCTGGCTATATGATGTTGGCCATATATATTGTACGTATATAATGTGAAGAAACGAGTGGTAGTACTATACCAACTAAAAGACGAAATGTAAGAAATACTAGCATGTACGTACTAAAGAGTTAAAGTAACGATAAGAAACATAACATAGTTCTGCTGGGGGCTCAGCACAACACACCCCTCAAACTAAATTAAGCACACCTGAAATTAAACTTTGCAACTATTCCGGTAGACACTGCATTAGAACCACCATGAGCAACGACATTGCCACCTTACTCGAAGTCCTCGTCCACGTCCTTGGCTTCGTCCTTGTCCCTCTTCCTCTTAGCCGATACTGCTTTGCTTGAACCGCACACTTGGCTGTTGCTCTTCATCCAACCCTTGTAGATATCGAAGCAAAGGTAGCCATCCATTGCAGCGTAGTGGATGTGGTCTATATCTAGTACATTCTGCTGCCATGCATGATGATGAAACGTGTAATGAGGTTTCTCCAGTTTACCGTACGAAGGATGAACCATGGATCCTGCCAGGGTCAGCATTGAAGGCTGACAAGAGGACACCAGCCGATTCTTCTGGAGGTCGAAGGTGTTGCCTACAACGAGGCCTATCCGACGCAGGACTTCTTTATCGTTACCAAAGTCTACAGTAACGAATTTCACTATTTTGTCCTTGAGGAAGTTCTTAAAATCCTGGCACTCAATGTCGGCATGGCATATGTGGTAGACCAAGCAAACGTTATGTACGCAAACCTGGATCATGGCGGGCTTCTTCCTCTCTTCGTCCTTTAGATCCTTCTCTCGTCCCAGGACTGTGGTGTACTCAACATCTAGCCCAGCGACCCACTCATCATCTGAGTTTTCGAACATGCGGCTGAAGCGAGAAAGGCATCCTTTCACCGTCGCGGAAGAACGGGTGTAGATGACGTCGAACTCATCGCCGGTGATGGTTCTAACCTTGTACTCACTTCGGATCATGGAGATTTGGGACGCCATGGATTTGGGAGGAGGGTTAGGATTAGTGGAACTGCCGTAATGTGAATGGACGTGACGACTAGGAGCGAACCCCCGTAGTATTGAAGGACGTGCGGGGACAAGTAGGAGCGAACTGCCAGCGTGCGAACGACAGGGTAGTGGCTTTCCATTCTCCCATGATACGGGCTTCCAAGAGCCCTTGGATCTGAGATCGGACGGTTACATGGCGTGATTCTAGACCTATGGGTGAATATCCTATCCTGGAGGGTTATTCTACAAATTTTCAGCAACTTAGCATGCGACCGTTTGATCTCAGATCCAAGGGCTGCCAGCAGCTCGTATCATGGTCGCGCCTACCACGATCGTCGCGTCGCTCGCGCGGTCGCGCCCTTGGAGATTTAACACGGTGCGTTAGGCTATCTGATGTTGGCATGTCATACATAGTCATCACTTAGTCACTCATACTACAACAAGGTTGGCTATAAGTGTATTTTTTACTCCTCTCTATCTCTTTCTTCGTACTCAACGAAGAAACGGTGCTAAGCGCGTGTATTTATTGCATTTGCCAAGGAGTGACCTCTTCCAATGAAATGGTGTTGCTAAGTTTGCTTCATTTAATTAGCTATAGACTCAAAATTGTCTTTTCACCTAGGTACACGTGCTTAGCACCGTTTCTTCCTTGGGTCACCAAACTAGTCTCTCTCTTCTTGATTAACTTGCCACATCAGACTTTATGCCTATGTGGCAAGCTTAAGCACCTGTAGGAGCAAGTAAAAGTAAGTACAATAGTGCGCTTTACATGGCATTTTTGCATATGTGGAGGAAAGAGAGACAAGGAAAAAGTGGAGAAGTGGGCTCTCATACAAGAGCCAGCCTCTACTACATGGTGGAGCATTGGGAGAGGCACCTGTATGGAGGTGGTCAGGAATCTAGGAGACTCACGCCGGTCGTAGCGCCGCAGTTAAAATGATAATGGCAAGTCAAATCACGGGGCCCCACCTGTCCAGCAGTAACTCGCTGTCAAATCACACAGCCCTACATTTGCAGCAGCCTACTCCCTCGTCTTCTCGCGTCTCTGTCGAATCGACTAGGCGGAACTGCCCTGCCGCCTACCGCGCAGGAAAAGCCCCGCCCTCGACTTTTAAAGACAACTACATCCGCTTAAGAATCCAATGATATACTTTTTGTGACATAGTAACTCATATTTAGTTAGTCAAATGGATGACCTAGAACTACGTGCAGGCCCTATAAACCGAGACACCTAAAAATAAAAAAACCGAGATGGAGAGGGTAGTTCAGCACGTATCTTTTCAGATCAATATAGTCGGGATTCACCAAGGAGCAAAACCAAGTGGTAGGATGCTCCTGTCGTGTTGGCGTAGCAACTTAAGCAGGGTCAGTCCGCACACGAAATGGCGACACACTTAACAGGACCCCTTTGGCCGACATGTGGCTCATCCACCATCTTGTTCCATGTGCGATGCACCAAATTACAGTTCGGAGCAGCGGTTGGAATTGGAGGCACCTTGGTCATAGCGCCGCAGTAGTAGAAAATGAGCGACGAGGGGTCAAATCACAAAGCCCCACCTTTCTCGCATTAAGCTGGACGGACGAAGCAACCATCATTTCACTCTAGGGCGCAAGAGCATAAAGAAAAGAGAAAACAATGATGCGTGCGGCAGCTACCTAGGGCACCCTAGGGTAGGGGTCTCCACTAGAGATCCTTTTTTTTGAAAGCGCCTCCACTACAAATCGGCTTCTCCCTCGTCCTCTTGAAGAAAACCGATGATGAGTGTGGCGGTAGGGTTTGTAGGAGTACTACGACGTGCGGGGCCACGTCATAGTAAACGGGTTCGAGCCGACGCCTTAAATATGTGTGGGCCGCTTGGTTTTACGAGAACGAGGCAGCATTGTGGGTTCGGGGACCAGTGGAGATATAGTACGTACAAAAAATTGTGGACGTAGGTTCAACCAAAAGGCAATGATGGATGGGCCCTGCATTTTGATATACCCGGGGACGCGTGAAATTTGCTACTCTACTCAATACTAGTAAGGTATACATGTATTGAACGCATGAGATTTCGAAACCAAATTATGAATAAATACACACTATAGGATGTAAAGCTTTGAGTCATATATGCATGATGTAGATGTTCGTTTAGTTCTTATAGTTCATCTCATTCAAAATCAATAAGTTTTATAAAAATGTTAAGATTCATGGGGTTGTGCATTGTACTCCCTTCGTTCCAAAATAGATGACCCAACTTTGCACTAACTTTGTACAAAGTTAGTGCAAAGTTGGGTCATCTATTTTGGAACGGAGGGAGTAAATCGTAAAGTAAAAAAACAAATAATGGCAATTCATTTAGAAAAAATAATCAATTATGATACAGAAGATTCTAGAACAAAGGAGAAGTGCTTGTGTTTTGAGGTTTGTGCATTATGCTTAAGTTCAACCATGGAGTCTTCTAAATTGTACATGTGGCAGATCTGGTGGAATGTTGATGATATCCAACGGCCAGTAGTGCTCGGATTTGCCTATCTCTGCACTGTCGGGTTAGCTTCATCCAGCGACCATCTTTCAAAGTTATTGGCACACTATATAGTTCTTGTGCCATAGTTGCATGTTTTGGAAAAAAGCTACTAGTGGGTTGTACTATCTATTTAGGAATAGAAGATGTATACATGGAAGTTGTAGGGAAAGAGATGACATGGAGCATCTCAATTCCTATGAGTAGGGATTGGAAAAGAGATGTCATTTGGTTCACATCATAGGAACTTTTCTATTGAATATAGAGATGACACGTTTCTCAATTCCTATGAGGAGGGATTAGAAAAGAGATGTAATTTGGTTCATATCATAGGAACTTTTCTATTGAATATACATTAATGTTTATTTTCCTTTGAAATTAAGGGAGTATAGGAATCCATTCATATGAACCAAGTGGCTCTAAAGCTATAGAAATGATATCATGTTTATTTCCTTTGAAATGTGGAGTATATGAATCTATTCCTATGAACCAATTGGCTCCAAAGGAAAAAAAATCCTATAAAAATCATATCATATAGAGTTCCTATGATATTCCTCGACACTAAAGGATGCTTGAAATTGTTGCGGGTGATATGATGGTCTTTCTTTGTAGACTCCTCACCCAACTTTATAGTTACCTCTCGAAGATGAATGAAATGATATATACATGGTATTCTACATGTGCAATTTGGTACACGAAAACTTGGTAAAAGTTTGCGAGGTTCGAATTTTCAATAAAGCTATATGCACTGCATTTCGGAATGGAGGGAGCATACGACAGTTGCTAACACTCACATGGAAGATTTGTGTGTAGGAGGAGTGGCTGTTCTATTAAATGACATGGCAAAACTGACACTGTCGGATGCCGATCTAACGTTCCTTACGGTGTTCGTCAGGAAAAGGCTTGTGGCGAACGTTTGTCGGATAATGATTTATGGACACATGCATTGCATTGATACGTGCCCCCCTCTCTCTCACGCACACGCACCCTCACGAGTCACGACTCTCCCGAGTCCTCTCGCAGACTCGCACGTCGCACCCACCATCTATCTGCAGGTAGACGTCACGCACATATGTGCTCTTCACACCCTACCCTCAGAACTTCTAAAAAACAAAAGACGGCGCGCACATTTTATTTTAGCTCACACGTCACACACTTGTACTATTACTCTTGCGGCGAACGTTCTTTGGGCATAGTATATTATACTCTCACGAAGAGAAGCGATGCACGCACGCACTAGTTCTCTCACACCCACTAGCGGGTACACGTAGGAGCGCATTTTTTTGAAGCTGGTACAACAAAATCACTCCACTATATATAAAAGCAGGAGCCTTAGCGCTTGCTTTACTAGGGTTCCTCTCGTTCACTCTCTCATGCTCTCCAGATCTAAGCAACACATAGGTGGCCACACTCTCTCTCAGCTCACGGCTGGTCACAAATCTGGTCGAACAACCTCGACCGGGGCAGGGGTGTAGGTGCATCGTTCACGCTGTCGTCGGCGGCGAGGGAGGAGACCAACGGCTGCCCACGCGTCCCGATCGGCGGTCGTGCCGTTCTCTCCGAGAGAGCGCCGGCTCGGGAGGGCCTCTGACCCCTTCTTCCTCCCTGCGGTATTGTGGCCAAGATGCGACCTCCCGACGCCGTCTTTGTGACATGCCGATGACCATCAGTTATATATTGCTTCGAAAGCTGCCTTGCTCTACTGCCCCAGCTCCCTTCGTGTGGATCATTTCTACTTCCGTCCACTGTTCCAAAGCCACCTAGACTTCTACTAAGGCACGTGCTTTGGACGTATGTTCTGTATGATAGATACTCATATGCCTTCTTTTTAGAGAGAGAAATGGGTACTCGTATCTTGAGTAGATATCATAGTGTGTTTGTTTGCATGATCTAAGGACTATTCTGAAATAAGAAGCAAATCACTTGCACAAATCAAACTGAGTTCCAAGTAAGAATTTGATTACAAGATAAAAGTTGTAGTTTTATTATATGTTGTTTCCTGGGCTCCACTGATGTATAGTTCCAGAGTTGTTTGACGGTTTACATGCATGTTTATGGACTATTTTGTGCAACTAAATAAGTCATTTAGGTCTGACAGACACTCATGTCCTGTATTAGCTTGAGGTATAGCTTATGTATGACTGAAATAAAATATTACACTTTTTCTGTGAATAATAAAAATATTACATTTCTCGATGAAGCAGAATAAAACTTTAGCTAGCATCATCCATGCAATGTTATGTTATGTGAACAGTGTAAATTTTGCAGTATAGCGGCATCTAAAAAAATCAATTTTTACAGTAATCTAAAAAAATAAGTTAGTAGCAGAGTGTTTATTTCCCAGGTGACAACGGGGAACCAAAATGTGCTAGCTATTTGCCAACTTGTCGTACTTGCATGTGAGGAGGTGCAGCAGTTTCTAGACATTTCTCAACTTTAGTAGGTGCAATCCATATTCAACGGGGACTTCTTTATTTGTTTACTTGGAGAGCAGAGTCGGCCATGTGCACAAGGAGCGGGAGCGAATCCGGCAGCTCTTAGCCATCAGATCATGTCATCCTTTGTTTGATGGACGGCAGTGATATGCATGAGAGGGGAATGAACGGTGGATTTTGAGCCAATGCTTGTTTGGGCGGGAGAACCGAAGATGGAGTGGTAAATCCAGTTTCAAAACTGCTGTATTATAGTAGTAGTAGATTAGAAGTAAAGCTATTTCATACAGTTGACTCAAAGCGTTGGTTCAAACAGGGAAGAAAGTGGGAAAGCTGTAGCATGAATCTAGGACTTGGTTCTAAGAGGAAACAATGTAAAGTAGTAATATCTGTCACTGTTTAAATAACCGTATATCTTATTTGCGCAAACAGGGATGTCTGTCTCCATATCGTTTCGGGATGTCTGTCTCCGTATCGTTTCTATCCGCGCAATCAAAAGCACACACCTCATTTTTAGTACAACTGCGCAAAATGAGATGGCTATCCCTCGCTGCCTCATCTAACCTCCCGTCTTCAAGGTATCCCTACATTGGTAGTAACTAAGGTAGAATGACCAACACAATCTAAAAGAAGCTGATTCATACATTTTACTTCCTGATTGCAGTGCAGGGACGAGCGAAAACAACTACATCCTAGTCCGGAATGCACTTTCTACCAGTTCATCCATGGACCAAGGACTAGCTGGCACGGCTGCATGGCGGTTTTTTGGACAGGTGCGCGGACAAGAGGCATTGTGGTCTGCTTATTTCTGCAAATAGCGGTGCTTAAATTTAGTGGAATGCACAAGCATTTCAACTGGTCAGTACACTGCATGGTTTAGTTCAGCATTCTAGCTGATACCACAATTATAATTGGTTATTCTGGAATGAGAGAACCTAACCCTGAATGGTGGCAACAAGAAAAAACCAGAGTGAACTCCAGGAAATTTAAGCCTGCCGGGAGGCCCTTTGCTCAGAGAGAAGCCTTGCTTGTATTTTCCTGATTTGTAAACCTTCTCACAACTTTGTCTTTTGTTGTGAACTAGTATATGTTTGTTATGTTCTATGAATCATTGAGATGTATAAAATTTCTTAACTTATGCTTTTCAAGTTTTTTATGAAGACGAGTTTAATGTGAGTATTCCACATGAGCGCTGGACTAGCGTGTGAATGTTTGGAATTTATTACATTGTGGCCTCAATTAACTGCATGAACCACTGTAACAAGATACATAGTTGCTTATATGTCACACAGCAGATTGTTGATTGTTAGCTGGTCGATAGCCTAGTGTTGAAGCGAGCTGAGCCAATGTGTCGTGTTTTGCATAACTGCTTACAAGTGGGGTAGCACCAACAATGTTTACAAGTACTTATGTATACGTCGGCGCACGGTTCTCGAACGAGTGCTCTATTTCATCAAAACACACACTGCTCGTATGATAAACCGTGACAACTTATGTCTTACCATGCCATATTCATGAAAAAACTAGTGAGGACACATCTGTTTCGGCAAAAATTACGATGGTTCTCACATGATTCACGGGCACACAAAAGTGGCAGCAGTTCCCATAGACGGATTCAAACAGAGTACTAGCCCCAGAGGGGTCGATAACAGGCAAGGTTCGGATAATTAGACACAATCCAAACTACTATTAAACACTAGTTGGGGCAACTATTTCATGCCTCGATCTAATTTGGGCTGGACATAAGACGGACCTTGTCATGAACATCATCGAGGACGTCCCGCAGCAGCTCAATCCTGTAAACCTTCATGAAGACAACCTTGTGGCCTTGCCACTAATAAACTTGTTTGTGGAGGCATGCCACGCCATCTTCATGCGTAAGCTTGACAAGAACAGTATTCCTCACAAACGAAGGAGTAGCTTTGATCAACTTCTTGTGCTTCAGTACACCCTGGACAACACGCCTGACAACAGTGAGGATGGAATACAACTCTTCATTGGTATAACCGCAAATGGCTTCCAGGATCCAACAGCCTAAGAACTCTGTTTTCCCAGTGCGTATATTCAGGTCGTCCGCCTCATAGCGAGTGACATGTACAACCACACAATCCTTGTCTGCATCAGGGCTCTAATTGAAACAGAAACAAATTCTGAATTACTTTTCAGTATAAGAAACACAAGTTATTTAAACCACTATGTATACCATGGCATGGAAGCTAATAAAATTTTGCATTATTAATCACCACATACTTCCTTTTCTAAAAAAAATCACCACATACTTAGATGAAAAAACACAATCGAGATCGGCAAAGAAGGAAATCACCTTGGGCAGCTCAGCGGGGGGGGGGGGGCACATCCTCAAAGGGGGGAAAACTGCTCCTGAAGTGCCACGGGGGCTGTAACCTCAAACGGGGCGTTGACCATCTCAGTATCTGGGGTCGCCTCGGTGGTTGCTCCATCTTCTTAGAGCTCTCTATCTCATGGGGATCAGCCTCCCGCGTCTTCTCCAATATCGGTAGATCTTTGCCTGGTTCTCCTTGGTCCATCATGAAACTGACGAATACTAGGAGTCCACTGAAAGGAAAACACAATCGCAATGACAATGAAACAAAAAAGAGAGTGAGGATCGGTTACTGCTTTGCGGAAGTTCTTTTTTTCCTCTGAAGGAAAATATACCAACATCATGGATCCGCTTACCTTCCCTTCGTTCGGAGAGAAGAACAGTGGCAGATGCAAGTGTTGCCTTTCTTGAAGTCGGTGAGGGAGAAGGGGATTCTGCGAAGAGTGAAATGATGGTTGCTTCGTCCGTCAAACTTAGACTGCGGGGAGGTAGGGTTTTGTGATACGACGGCTCGTTACTGCCGCGCTACGACCGGGGTGACTCTCCGCCTGCATACTGCCTTCTAATTTGGTGGATGGCATTTGGGCCTGCGTGCTGCATGGACCGCATGTCGGTGAACAAAAGTATAACGACATTCAGTAGAGGGAGACATTTCAATGACCTAGGAGGAGCCAGAAGTGGTAGAGTGTCTCCACTGTACTAGCAGTAATTGTTTTTCTGGGTAGTTGTAGAGTGTCTCCACTGTACTAGTAGTAATTGTTTCTCGGGTCCCAAGACAAAATAGTCCATCCACACTAGTAAATAGTAAAATCAATTCAAAAACCTGGGTGCTCTTCTTCCTCCTCTCTCCCACCCACCTCACGTCAGCTCGCTCCACTCGTACCCCCAAATTCCTCACCTCACTCCTATAGAAAACCCCAGCTCCCCTTCTTCCTCACTCCTACCGAAAACCCCCAGCTCCCCTTATTCTACTTCGCTCGCACTACAACTAGGCTCGTCATTCTTTACTCTGCTCAAATCCGTGAGCGCGACGTGACGCCCTCGAGGAAAATGGAGCCGGCTGACCCCAGAGCCAAGAAGACGAGGCTCCCGCCAGTGGCGACGCCTGTTGTAGATCCCGCACCCGGCAGTGCGGGGAGAAGCGGCGACCCCGCCCCCACCGAATCCCAGGAACTGTTAGAATCTCGGGTGGACCACATCAGCGATCTCCCGGACGCCATCCTTGGGGAGATCATCTCGCTTCTCCCCACCAATGATTGTTGCCGCACCCAAGTCCTGTCAATTCGGTGGCGCCCTCTATGGCACGCCGTTCCCCTTAATCTCGACTGTCATCAGCTATCTCTCTTCAATGATTTTGAAATCCTCAGAGCCATCATCTCCTCTCACCAGGGCTCCGTTCAAATCCTATGCATCCCGTCATGCTACCTGAGCAAGCATACCATGCCCTGCACGGTGGACGCCTGGCTGGAATCCCCTGAATTCACAAAACTACAGCTGCTTGAGTTCTACTATTCCCCTGGAAATCACATACCACATACCGAACGCCATGAACTTGTGCCCTCAGCACCGATGTCCATCTCGGGGTTTTCGTCCTCTCTCCACACCGCCACCTTTGCGCAGTGCTACCTACCAGACAATCTGGTACTAAACCTTCGACTCCCATTTCTCAAGAAACTTTCACTTGTGCGGGTTCGTATATCGGAGGCCTCATTGCACAGCATCATCCACTCCAGTTGCCCTGCGCTGGAGTGCTTCATGCTTGTTTTCATAGTTAGAATCGGTTGTCTCCAAATAAAGTTGCCTAACCTTGTAAGAATTGGAATTTCTTTTGACGGAAGGCAGCTCATCATCCAAGATGCCCCCTCACTTCAAAGGTTGATCCTTGATTCTAGTTATTCACCGTTGCAAATAACCGTCCTCTCTGCGCCTAAACTGGAGACCTTGGGTGTAATACATGATCTCTGTGCTCATTTCAATATGGTGTTTGGCTCCATAGTTCTTCAGGTACTTTATATTATCATCTACACTTGTAACCATAAGCTGCATTTTAAATTTCTGCGCATAATTTATATATCATCTTGGAGTAGACATTTTGTACTAATATTATGTTCTATGCTCAATGAAGAGTTTCTCCATGGATGGCCTATCAATGGTGCTGGATTCTGTCAAGATCTTATATATCCAAATGAATAGTTTTGATCTGAACAAGATTATTGGCTTGCTGCAATGCTTTCCATGTCTGGAGAAGTTGTATATAAAGGTCATAATTTCACGCACATTGGAAGCCCGCATATAGTGTACTAGAATTAACCGTTCAGCTGTGCTCTTTCGACACTCTTCTTTTAGACCTTAACTGTTTTCAATCTTCATGTCTATTTAGGCAACAGGACGGGGTGAGAAAGTTATAACCAATCGGTGGATTCGTAAGCATCGGGATTTTCTCACTTCTCATGAGATTCGATTGAAGACAATAACGCTAGAACGATATGTAGCCAACCGTGCAAACACAAGATTTGTCACATTCTTCCTGCTGAATGCGAGGTTACTATTGTCCATCAGGCTTAAGTTTATCAGCAACATGGTTTTGACGGATGGGTATGTCAAAGAGCAAAAAAAGGAGTTTCAGGTGGGCAAAAGAGCTTCTGAACGTGCCAGGCTTCTATTTACAACATATTGTGGTCATAATCCAGTAAATTTTACGACGCAGGATGTTCATTCTATGGACCTGACCGATCCATTTAACTGTGACTGCCAAAAACAGTGTTGGAGTTAGATGTTGTTGCCCTTTTCAATCTGTTTTTTTGTAAACCTGATGAACAATTAACCCTCGTGCTTTTGTACAGTTTGTAAGCTGGAGTTAGATGTTCCTGCCATTTTCAACTCGGCTGTGACTGTCATATTTTCTTTGAAGCAAGGCAAATGGCTTGCCATTCGTTTAATTTAGAGTGAAATATTGTAACAAATCCAAACCAAGGGAAATAACATCACTCTTGGCGGCTGCTTGAGCTCACTGTGCATTACAGAAGCCAAGTGATTAGCCCACCAGCACCCACAAAATTATTTTGAACTAGCACATCAAATGGCCTGTAAATTTTCATAGGAAAGGCTGCATGACCGTGACAGATTTGGATTCTGACATTTGGGACCCGCGAGGAAATAACCTATCCAAGGTGGTGTCGACTTACTAGCCAGTCAACAAACGATTCTGCCTACCAGCCGTTGGATTGACATCCAACATCTGTCGTGTATCTTCTATCTCTTGTCTTCTTCTTCCTCCAATCGCCCAAACCAAACCACCTCGTCGGCTCCGCCTGCTCCCGCCTCCCATGGCTGGCTCCGCCTCCGCCGCCCTACCGTACGTACCCTCCAACGTTGGCCAGTCCCTCCTCTATTCCACCACACGTCCTGTTATTCTCCAGCGACGTCAGCCCCAACATGCACCCGTGCCCGAACCAGTCAACCCTCGTACTCCCCTCTGCCTGCGACTGGTCGGCGCATCTTCAATGGCTCCTGTTTGTTCCGTTCGAGGCCTCGCCGTCCTCCTCCGCCTTGCGGCCTTGGGTCGCTCGCCGTGCGCGGTGCGCCGCCCTCTTGCGTTGTCAACATCGTCAACAACCGAGAGGAACAAGGAGATGACTGTACGTGGAGAGGATGACAGTAGGGACCCACCAGCGTCATGGCAGTACGCAAGCAAGTGCCTCTATAGTACAAGCCCAAAAATATGGTTCCTCCTAATGGTTGGACATCTGGGGCTCACGCCATTGTCAACGTAGTCAATAAACGAGAGAATTACACTACGAGCGGCTGACACCAGGGACCCAGCAAGTCGCGCAGTTTTTTGAGGAACAAGCAGTTGTTATTCATACTAGTTTTAGCGAGGGATCAGGGTAACAACGGGGCTGTGCGGGGGCTGTGGCCCATCTAGCCAGGGTTTTATTTATGTTTACCACATCATGAGCCCAGTTGTGTTTTTTTCTTGCTGAAAATGGCGAGCCCAGTTCTATTTTTTTAAAGAAATACCCAAACAAGGCCTACTTGCTTTATCGGCCCTGCTGGGCTGCAAATCTTTCAAGACGAGGAGAGTTTCATTCGGTTTGCCCAGAAATGGGCTGTACATTTTTAAAACACATCAAACCGGGAATTAGTTTCAATTTTTTTTCATTACAAGATCTTAAATTCCATTGATTTTTATGCGTGGACAATTATTTGGATTTTATATTTATATAAATTATTTTTCAAAATAGTTTGAATGTGAATCGATATTTCTGGATTAATAACAGTTGACCGCACCGAAATATGCAAAATTTCGTATACTTTTTAACCGTGGCCACAATATGGGGTGTGATGCTAACAAAAAGAAGATGGGCTCCAAAAAAATTCTTAAGAATTAGCAAATGGGCTGTACATTATTAGAGATAATGGCAGATGGGCTGTATGCTGTTTTCCACAGATTTGAGGCTGACTTGTGCGCCTAGTATAGGTTGACGCGTATGCTTTCATAAAAAAAGGTTGACGCACACGCAACGCCCTGTCAACTTAGTCAACACACGAGAGCAGTGACTGTTGGATGTCCATCCAACGGCTGTCGTGCTTCTTCAATCTCTGCTCTTCATGCTCAAGCCGCTCAAACAAGCGCCGGCGGGACTACCTGCTCCCTCCTCCCGCGGCCGGCTATGCTGCCGCGCAGGCCTCACGGCCCCACCGTACTCCCATCGCTGGCCTAGCCATCCCTGTACTCACCCACACATGCTGTTATTCTCCGGCGACGGCAGACGAACCAGTAAACCCTCGTACTCCTCCGCGTGGGAAACAACTGCCGAGTATTCCCTGGCTCCGTGTCGTTCCCTTCCTAGGCCTCGCCGTCGTCCACCGTTCTGGGGCTCTCGGCGCGGCCTGGTCAACGTGGTCAATGAACGGCATCCATCGGAAGTGGACTGTACGTGGAGAGGCTGATAGCTGGGTCCACGGCCGCACGCAAGGAAATGCCTCCTTATTATGCGCAAAATAATGATTCCTCCACCTGACAGCTAGGACCCACAGGAAGGGCCTCTATATTTCACGAAAAAAACGTCCCCCCGCTGACAGGTCGGACCCACCAGCTATATCTTCGCACGCAAGGAAGTGCCTCCTTATTATGCCCAAAAAAATGAATACCCCCCTGATAGCTGGGACCCACCATATTGTTGGCCTGACTTGTGGGCCTACTAAGTTGACAGGGACGGAGAGCTTTGTCAACTTAGTCAATACTCTAGTGACCATATGATGTCCATCCAACGGCCATAGTGCTTCTTCAACCTCTGGTCTTCTTCATCCAGCCGCCCAAAGCAGCACCGGTCGTGCCGCCTGCTCCTGCCTCCCATGGTCGGTTGTGCTACCGCGGAGGCCTCACCGCCCCCATACTACTCCCACCACTAGCCAGGCCATCCCTCCACTCACCCACACCCCCTGTTATTCTGCGGCGACGACAGCCTCACACCGCAGCCGAACCAGTGAACGCTCATACTCCTCTCCGCGTGCGCATCCACTGCCGCGTCTTGCACGGCTCTGCGTCGTCCCCTTCCTAGGCCTCGTCGTCGTCCAACACCGTGGTGCTCTCGGCGCGGCGTGGTCAATGTGGTCAACGACCGACTTCCATCGGAAGAGTATTGTACGTGGAGAGGCTGACAGCTGGGTCCACAGCAGCCGCAAGGAAGTGCCTCCTTATTACGCGGAAAATAATTATTCCTCCACCTGACAGCGGGGACCCACCGGACGGGCCACTAGTATTTTGCTAAAAAAATTGTTTCCCCCTGACTGCTGGGACCCACCGGACGGGCCACCGTATTTCACGAAAAAACGTTCCCCCCGCTGTCAGCTCGGACCCACCGGAAGTGCCTCCTTATTACGCACAAAAAAATGAATACTCCCCCAGCTAGCTGGGACCCACCTTTCTGGGAGGCTGACTTGTGGGCCTACTAAGTTGACGGGGATGAAGGGCTTTGTCAACTTAGTCAATATGAATGATTCTAGCTCCAGTGACCGTACGATGTCCATCCAACGGCCGTAGTGCTTCTTCAACCTCTGGTCTTCTTGCTCCAGCCACCCAAAGCAGCACCGGTCGTGCCGCATGCTCCTGCCTCCCGTGGCCGGCTGTGCTACCGCAGAGGCCTCGCCGCCCCCTACTATTCCCACTGCTGGCCAGGCCCTGCGATGACAGCAGTCTCACACCGCAGCCGAACCAGTGAACCCTCGTAGTCCTCTCCGTGCGGGCTTCCACTGCTGCGTCGTCCCCTTCCTAGGCCTCGCCGTCGTCCATCGCCGCGGTGCTCTATGCATGGCGTGGTCAACGTGGTCAAGGAACGACTTCCATCGGAAGAGTACTGTACGTGGAGAGGCTGACAGCTGGGTCCACGGCCACACCCAGTTTTTTTTGTGATTTGCCAAGTAAGTCGCTTTGTCAGGCCTGTTGGGCTGCAAATCTTTCAAGACGAGGAGAGCTTTCATTCGGTTGGCCGAGAAAATGGCCCATCAGTAATGAGAAATGGGTTGTACATTTTTAAAACACATCAAACCGGCAATTAGTTTCAAATATCTTTTTTTCATTTCAAGATTTTAAATTATATTAATTTTTATGCGTGGAGAATTTGTTGGATTTTATATTGATATACATTTATTTTTAAAATCAGTTTGAATGTGAGTTGAAATTTCGGGATTAAAAATAGTTCGGACCGCACCGAAATATCCAAAATTTTGCATAATTTTTTAACCGTTGCCACAATATGGGCTGTAATGCTAACAAAAAGAATATGGGCTCCAAAAAAACCTTAAGAATTAGCAAATGGGCTGTAAATTATTAGAAATAATGGCAGATGGGCTGTATGCTGTTTTCCACAGATTTGAGGCTTTCCTAAAAAAAGGTTGACACACAAGCGCTGACTGTTGGATGTTGATCCAACGGCCGTCGTGCTTCTTCAATCTCTGCTCTTCCTGCTCCAGTCGCTCAAACAAGCGCCGGCGGGACTCCCTGCTCCCTCCTCCTCGCGGCCGGCTGTGCTGCCGTGCAGGCCTCACCGCCCGACTGTACTCCCATCGCTGGCCTAGCCATCCCTTGACTCACCCACACCTGCTATTATTCTCCGGCGACGGCAGACGAACCAGTAAACCCTCGTACAGTCGTACTCCCCTCTGCGTGGGAAACAACTGCCTAGTCTTCCCTGCCTCCGTGTCGTCCCCTTCCTAGGCCTCGCCGTCGTCCACCGCCCTGGTGCTCTCGACGCGGCGTGGTCAACATGGTCAAGGAACGACTTCCATCGGACGTGGACGGTACGTGGAGAGCTGACAGCTGGGTCCACGGCCGCAGCAAGGAAGTGCCTCCTTATTACGTGCAAAATAATTAATCCTCCACCTGATAGCGGGACCCACCGGACGGGCCACCGTATTTCGCCCCCCTGACTGCTGGGACCCACCAGCTACATCTTCGCACGCAAGGAAGTGCCTGACAGTCGGGACCCACCTGGTCAAAACGTACGTAGCGTTGTCATTCTAGTCGCGAACGTGTACGTACATATATACTGGTGGATGTAGAGGCGCGCACGTGTCGTAGTAGAGGTGGCCAGGGTGCAAGAAAGAAAATACGGCCACGTATGTGTACATACGGGCGGGGTCTCGAACGCCTACTCGCGCATACGTACAGCGAGGGCTCGTTGACATGGCTGGGTCGAAACGGAGAAACAACATCGTCGTTGTGTTCATGGGGAGGCAACGAAATGCGTCGTGTTCATGGGGAGGCAACGGAATGCGTGGGAGCCAACAGGCTGGGTCGGAACGGAATGCGTGGTCGTGTTCATCGGGAGGGCTTGGACGGAACAGGCGATGGAAACGAGGTCTGGCGTACCGCACAACGGAGGAAACGGACCTCCTACGTTCGGAACGGGGTCCTGTTGATCAGGAGGGGTCTGGCGTACCGCAAAACGAAGGAAACGGACCTCCTACGGTCGAAACAGGGGTCCTGTTATCGGGAGGGGTGTGGCGTACCGCAAAACGGACGAAACAGACTTGTGTTGGAGCACTATGGTTGAAACAGGGGTCCTGTTCATCGAGAGGGATGTGGTGTACCGCAAAACGGGACTCCACGGGATACTATTCATCTCCACCGTCGACCCCCTCCAACCTCCATGAAAGTGCTAGTGATCGACTAGAGGGGGGGGTGAATACGCGATTTTTAGGAAAGTCTTCAAAACATGAGAGTTTCGAAGACAAACGGTAGAAATAAACCTATTACCAAGCAGCAGAAGGTAGACTACACTAAGCAAGCCATAGTCAAGTATTCAATGAAGTGAAAGCACAACGACTAATGACAGCTAGGCAGTATACATCAGGTAGGAAGATAGTATGAAGCCAATCAGAACAAGCAGTCACTCAGTGAAGACAAAAGATAATGCTAACAGACAATGAATTCACAAGGACCAACTGTAAATAAAGAGATGGGAAGGATAGAACCAGTGACTCGTTGAAGACAATGATTTGTTGGACCAGTTCCAGTTGCTGTGACAACTGCACGTCTGGTTAGGGAGGCTGAGATTCAACTCAGAAGACCGTGTATTCACCTTATTCCCCTTGAGCTAAGGACACCCAGTCCTCAATCACTCTAGTAAGTCTTCAAGGCAGACTTCCAAACCTTCACAGACTTTGTTCACCGGCAATCCACAATGACTCTTGGATGCTCAGAACGCGACGCCTAACCGGCTGGAGGATTCACAGTCCTCAAGTGTAGTAAGTCTTCAGATCACACAGACAGGAAGACTTAAGTGATGCCTAACACTCTTTGGCTCTGGGTGTTTAGGGCTTTATCCTCGCAAGGAATTCTCTTTCAAAGGCTTCGAGGTGGGTTACTCTCAAACGACAAAAGCCGTACACTAACTCTGAGCAGCCAACCGTTTATGGTTGTAGGGGGTGGGCTATTTATAACCACTAGGCAACCCGACCTGATTTGTCTGAAATGACCCTGGGTCACTAAGGAACTGACACGTGTTCCAATGGTCAGATTTCAAACACACACGGCAACTTTACTTGGGCTACAAGAAAAGCTGACCTATCCAACTCTGGATAAGATTTGCTCTCATAGTCTTCGCTCGAAGACACAGGATTTTGGTTAAGCATCACTTCAGTCATTCTGACTGGTTCTCTTGGACCCCACTTAACAGTACGGTAGTTCCTATGACTCAACGAAGAAAAAAAAGAACGACGAAACAACTAAGTCTTCGCGCTCCATAGTCTTCACACGATGTCTTCTCTTGTCATAGTCTTCAATGTGAATGTCTTCACATCCCACCTTTGACTTCAATGTCTTCATACATTTTAGGAGTCATCTCTGGTAGGAAAACCGAATCAATGAGGGACTTCTACCTGTGGTATCCTGCAATTCTCACAAACACATTAGTCCCTCAACCAGGTTTGTCGTCAATACTCCAAAACCAACTAGGGGTGGCGCTAGATGCACTTACAATCTCCCCCTTTTTGGTGATTGATGACAAACTGGTTGAAATTTTCAACGTGGAATAAAATATGTGAACTTGTAAAGGATAGGGTATTGTCTTCATAAGTTGCAAAGGCTCCCCTGAAGATGTGCATATAAGTAATTTGCTCTCGGAATGCAAATGCACATGGCGGGTTGTACTTGTGGAGATCATCTTCAACCTATGATGACAATTCATCATGCATGATATGATGTAACGAAGATAATGACATGCATAATGAAAAATGGACGTCTGCAAAATTACCTAAGTGCGGAATTTATCATCGCACATGCGGAATTTATCATCGCATCACAGAATAGCAAATAAGTAGCATACAACCATGGAGTTTAAGTGTTACAACTCGAAAAGCAAGCAAGAGTTGTAAGCACTTGGAAAAAGTAGCAAAAAGGTAAAGCAACCACCCATATGGACCCGCTTGAAGACTATCAACTCATATGCTTCTCCCCCTTTTGTCAGTAAGGACCAAAAAGGTTTGAAGACATAGAGCGCCTACTCGTTCCCACGAGGTGCAGGCCAGGTAGGAGGGTCGTCGTTGAGGTCCGGTGGTGCAGAAGAACTTGGTGCAGTGTCGACACGTGCTGAAGTTGGAGGAGGTGAAGTTGCATCATCTTGGTTATCAATGACTCTGGCATTCACTGTCACAACTGAGGACGAATAGTCAGAGTCTTCAAGTTAGGGAGTTCGATGCAAGTGAGCATTCCTGGGAGGAGTTGAGTCTGTTGGAAATATGCCCTAGAGGCAATAATAAATTGGTTATTATTATATTTCCTTGTTCATGATAATCGTTTATTATCCATGCTATAATTGTATTGATAGGAAACTCAGATACATGTGTGGATACATAGACAACACCATGTCCCTAGTAAGCCTCTAGTTGACTAGCTCGTTGATCAATAGATGGTTACGGTTTCCTAACCATGGACATTGGATGTCGTTGATAACGGGATCACATCATTAGGAGAATGATGTGATGGACAAGACCCAATCCTAAGCATAGCACTAGATCGTGTAGTTCATATGCTATAGCTTTTCTAATGTCAAGTATCATTTCCTTAGACCATGAGATTGTGCAACTCCCGGATACCGTAGGAATGCTTTGGGTGTACCAAACGTCACAACGTAACTGGGTGACTATAAAGGTGCACTACGGGTATCTCCGAAAGTGTTTGTTGGGTTGGCACGAATCGAGACTGGGATTTGTCACTCCGTGTAAACGGAGAGGTATCTCTGGGCCCACTCGGTAGGACATCATCATAATGTGCACAATGTGATCAAGGAGTTGATCACGGGATGATGTGTTACGGAACGAGTAAAGAGACTTGCCGGTAACGAGATTGAACAAGGTATCGGGATACCGACGATCGAATCTCGGGCAAGTATCGTACCGATAGACAAAGGGAATTGTATACGGGATTGATTAAGTCCTTGACATCGTGGTTCACCCGATGAGATCATCGTGGAACATGTGGGAGCCAACATGGGTATCCAGATCCCGCTGTTGGTTATTGACCGGAGAACGTCTCGGTCATGTCTGCATGTCTCCCGAACCCGTAGGGTCTACACACTTAAGGTTCGATGACGCTAGGGTTGTAAAGGAAGTTTGTATGTGGTTACCGAATGTTGTTCGGAGTCCCGGATGAGATCCCGGATGTCACGAGGAGTTCCGGAATGGTCCGGAGGTAAAGATTTATATATGGGAAGTCCTGTTTTGGTTACCGGAAGAGTTTCGGGGTTTATCGGTAATGTACCGGGACCACCGGAAGGGTCCCGGGGGTCCACCAAGTGGGGCCACCAGCCCGGAGGGCTGCATGGGCCAAGTGTGGGAAGGGACCAGCCCCAGGTGGGCTGGTGCGCCCCCCCACAAGGGCCCTAGGCGCATGGAAGAGTGGGAAGGGGGCAAACCCTAAAGGGGATGGGCCTTAGGGCCCATCTAGTGGCGCCTCCCTCCCCTCTCCCCTCTTGGCCGCCACCCTTGTCCCCATCTAGGGCTGCCGCCCCCCCTAGGGGTGGGAACCCTAGAGGGGGCGCAGCCCCTCCCCTTCCCCATATAAATAGAGGCCTAGGGCTGCCCCAAAACAGACGTGATTTGATCTCTGGTTGGTGCAGCCCTGCATCTCTCTCTCCCTCCTCTTCTGTGGTGCTTGGCGAAGCCCTGCAGGATTGCCACGCTCCTCCATCACCACCACGCCATTGTGCTGCTGCTGGATGGAGTCTTCCTCAACCTCTCCCTCTCTCCTTGCTGGATCAAGGCATGGGAGACGTCACCGGGCTGTACGTGTGTTGAACGCGGAGGTGCCGTGCGTTCGGTACTTGGTCATCAGTGATTTGAATCACGACGAGTACGACTCCATCAACCCCGTTCACTTGAACGCTTCCGCTTAGCGATCTACAAAGGTATGTAGATGCACTCTCCTTCCCCTCGTTGCTAGTCTCTCCATAGATAGATCTTGGTGACACGTAGGAAAATTTTGAATTTCTGCTACGTTCCCCAACAGTGGTATCAGAGCCAGATTTATGTGTTGTTTCTATGCACGAGTAGAACCCAAAGTAGTTGTGGGCGTTGATTTTGTTCAATATGCTTGCCGTTACTAGTCTTATCTTGATTCGGCGGCATCGTGGGATGAAGCGGCCCGGACCAACCTTACACGTACTCTTACGTGAGACTGGTTCCACCGACAAACATGCACTAGTTGCATAAGGTGGCTGGCGGGTGTCTGTCTCTCCTACTTTAGTCGGATCGGATTCGATGAACAGGGTCCTTATGAAGGGTAAATAGCAATTGGCATATCACGTTGTGGTTTTGCGTAGGTAAGAAACGTTCTTGCTAGAAACCCATAGCAGCCACGTAAAACATGCAAACAACAATTAGAGGACGTCTAACTTGTTTTTGCAGGGTATGCTATATGATGTGATATGGCCAAAAGGATGTGATGAATGATATATGTGATGTATGAGATTGATCATGTTCTTGTAATAGATGATCATGGAGCCCCAAGATGGAGATCAAAGTAGCTATATGATATTGGCCATATCATGTCACTATTATTTGATTGCATGTGATGTTTATCATGTTTATACATCTTATTTGCTTAGAACGACGGTAGTAAATAAGATGATCCCTCATTAAAATTTCAAGAAGTGTTCTCCCCTAACTGTGCACCGTTGCTACAGTTCGTCGTTTCGAAGCACCACGTGATGATCGGGTGTGATAGATCCTTACGTTCACATACAACGGGTGTAAGACAGTTTTACACATGCAAAACACTTAGGGTTAACTTGACGAGCCTAGCATGTGCATAGACATGGCCTCGGAACACAGAAGACCGAAAGGTCGAGCATGAGTCGTATAGAAGATACGATCAACATGAAGATGTTCACCGACGTTGACTAGTCCGTCTCACGTGATGATCGGACACGGCCTAGTTGACTCGGATCATGTAATCACTTAGATGACTAGAGGGATGTCTATCTGAGTGGGAGTTCATAAGATGAACTTGTTTATCCTGAACATAGTCAAAAGGATTGTGCAAATTATGTCGTAGCTCGCGCTTTAGTTCTACTGTTTAGATATGTTCCTAGAGAAAATTTAGTTGAAAGTTGATAGTAGCAATTATGCGGACTAGGTCCGTAAACTGAGGATTGTCCTCATTGCTTCTTAGAAGGCTTATGTCCTTAATGCACCGCTCAGTGTGCTGAACCTCGAACGTTGTCTATGGATGTTGCGAACATCTGACATACACGTTTTGATAACTACGTGATAGTTCAGTTAAACGGTTTAGAGTTGAGGCACCGAAGACGGTTTTTGAAACATCGCAAAACATATGAGATGTTTTGAGGGCTGAAATTGGGATTTCAGGCTTGTGCCCACGTCAAGAGGTATAAGACCTCCGACGATTTTCTTAGCCTGCAAACTAAGGGAGAAAAGCTCAATTGTTGGGCTTGTGCTCGGATTGTCTGAGTACAACAATCATTTGAATCAAGTGGGAGTTGATCTTCCAGATAAGATAGTGATGTTTCTCCGAAGTCATTACCACCAAGCTGCTAGAGCTTCGTGATGAACTATAATATATCGGGGACATGTATGATGATCCTTGAGATGTTCGTGATGTTTGACTCCACAAAAGTAGAAATCAAGAAGGAGCATCAATTGTTGATGGTTGGTAAAACCACTAGTTTCAAGAAGGGCAAGGGCACGAAGGGATACTTCATAAAACGGCAATTCAGCTGCTGCTCTAGTGAAGAAACCCAAGGTTGAACCCGAACCCGAGATTAAGTGCTTCTGTAATAAGGGGAACAACCACTGGAGCAGAATTACCCTAGATACTTGGTAGATGAGAAGGCTGGCAAGGTCGATAGAAGTGTATTGGATATACAATGTGTTGATGTGTACTTTACTAGTACTCCTAGTAGCACCAGGGTATTAGATACCGGTTCGGTTGCTAAGTGTTAGTAACTCGAAACAAAAGGCTACGGAATAAACGGAGACTAGCTAAAGGTGAGCTGACGATATGTATTGGAAGTGTTCTCAATGTTGATATGATCAAGCATCGCACGCTCCCTCTACCATCGAGATTGGTGTTTGCGTTGAGCATAGACATGATTGGATTATGTCTATCGCAATACGGTTATTCATTTAAGGAGAATAATGGTTACTCTGTTTATTTGAATAATACCTTCAATGGTCTTACACCTAAGATGAATGGTTTATTGAATCTCGATCGTAGTGATACACATGTTCATGCCAAAAGATAGTAATGATAGTACCACCTACTTGTGGCATTGCCACGAAAGTCATATCGGTATAAAACGCATGAAGAAGCTCCATGTTGATGGATCTTTGGGCTCACTCATTTTTGAAAAGTTTGGGACATGCGAACCATGTCTATTGGTGTATATGCATGAAGAAACTCCATGCAAATGGACTGTTTGGACTCACTTGATTTTGAATCACTTGAGACATGCAAATCATACCACATGGGCAAGATGACTGAAAGCCTCGTTTTTCAGTAAAATGGAACTAGAAAGCAACTTGTTGGAAGTAATATATTTTGATGTGTGCAGTCCAATGAGTGCTGAGGCATGTAGTGGATATCGTTATGTTCTTTCTTCACAGATGATTTGAGTAGATGTTGAGTACATTTACTTGATGAATCACGAGTCTGAATTATTGAAAGGTTCAAGTAATTTCAGGGTGAAGTTGAAAGATCGTCGTGACAAGAGGATAAGATATCTATGATATGATCATAGAGATGAATATCTGAATTACGAGTTTGGCACAAAATTAAGACATTGTGGAAATCGTTTCACAACTGATACAACCTGGAACACCATAGTGTGATGGTGTGTTCGAACATCATAACTGCACCCTATTGGATATGATGCATACCATGATGTCTCTTATCGAATTACCACAATAGTTTATGGGTTAAGCATTAGAGACAACCACGTTCACTTTAAATAGGGCACCGCGTAATTCCGATGAGATGACACCGTATGAACTATGGTTTAGAGAAACCTAAGCTGTCATTTCTTAAAAGTTTGGGGCTGTGATGCTTATGTGAAAAAGTTTCAGGCTGATAAGCTCGAACCCGAAGCGGATAAATGCATCTTCACAGGACACCCAAAACAGTTGGGTATACCTCCTGTCTCAGATTCGAAAGCAATAAGGGATTGTTTCTAGAATCGGGTCCTTTCTCGAGGAAAAGTTTCTCTTGAAAGAATTGAGTGGGAGGATGGTGGAGACTTGATGAGGTTATTGAACCGTCACTTCAACCAGTGTATAGCAGGGCACAAAGAGTTGTTCCTGTGGCACCTACACCAATTAAAGTGGAAGCTTATGATATTGATCATGAGACTTCAGATCAAGTCACTACCAAACCTCGTAGGATGACAAGGGTGCGTACTACTTCAGAGTGGTACGTAATCCTGTCTTGGAAGTCATGTTGCTAGACAACAATGAACCTACGAGCTATGGAGAAGCGATGGTGGGCCTGGATTCCGATAAATGGCTTGAGGCCATAAAATCCGAGAGAGGATCCATGTATGAAAACAAAGTGTAGACTTTGGAAGGACTACTTGATGGTCGTAAGGCTGTTGAGTATAGATGGATTTTAAAAGGAAGACGGACAATGATGGTAAATGTCACCATTAAGAAAGCTCGACTTGTCGTTAAGATGTTTTCTGACGAGTTCAAGGAGTTGACTACGGTGAGATTTTCTCACTCGTAGCGATGCTAAGAGTCTATTGGAATTATATTAGCGATTACTACATTATTTATGAAATCTTGCAGATAGGATGTCAAAACATTGTTTCCTCAACGATTTTCTTGAGGAAAGGTTGTATGTGATACAACCGGGAAGTTTTGTCAATCATGAAATATGCTAATAAGTATGCAAAGCTCCAGCAATCCTTCTAAGGACTGGAGTAAGCATCTCGGAGTTGGAATGTATGCTTTGATGAGATGATCAAAGATTTTGGTGAATACAAAGTTTATGAGAAACTTGTATTTCCAAAGAAGTGAGTGGGAGCACTATAGAATTTCTGATGAGTATATGTTGTTGACATATTGTTAATCAGAAATGACATAGAATTTCTGGAAAGCATATAGGGTTATTTGGAAAGTGTTTTTCAATGAAAAGCCTGGATTAAGCTACTTGAACATTGAGCATCAAGATCTATAAGGATAGATCAAAACGCTTAATGGTACTTTCAAATGAGCACATACCTTGATGTGATCTTGAAGGTGTTCAAGATGGATCAGTCAAAGAAGAAGTTCTTGCCTGAGTTGTAAGGTATGAAGTTAAGACTTAAAGCTCGACCACGGCAGAATAGAGAAAAAGGACGAAGGTCGTCCCCTATTCTTAAGACGTAGGCTCTACAGTATGCTATGCTGTGTACCGCACCTGAAGTGTGCCTTGCCATGAGTCAGTCAAGGGGTACAAGAGTGATCCAAGAATGGATCATAGGACAGCGGTCAAAGTTATCCTTAGTAACTAGTGGACTAAGGAAGTTTCTCGGTTATGGAGGTGGTAAAAGGAGTTCGTCGTAAAGGGTTACGTCGATGCAAGCTTAACACCTATCTGGATAGCACTGAGTAGAGATACCGGATGCATATAATGGAGCAACAATTTAGAATAGCTCCAAGTAGAACAGTTATTTGGATTAGCTCCAAATAGAACGTGGTAGCTACATCTAGGAGATGACATAGAGATTTGTAAAGCACACACGGATCTGAAAGGTTCGGACCCGTTGACTAAAACCTCTCTCACAAGCAACATGATCAAACCTAAGACTCATTGAGTGTTAATCACATAGTGATGTGAACTAGACTACTGACTCTAGTAAACTCTTGGGTGTTAGTCACATGGCGATGTGACCTGTGAGTGTTAATCACATGGCGATGTGAACTAGATTATTGACTCTAGTGCAAGTGGGAGACTGTTGGAAATATGCCCTAGAGGCAATAATAAATTGGTTATTATTATATTTCCTTGTTCATGATAATCGTTTATTATCCATGCTATAATTGTATTGATAGGAAACTCAGATACATGTGTGGATACATAGACAACACCATGTCCCTAGTAAGCCTCTAGTTGACTAGCTCGCTGATCAATAGACGGTTACGGTTTCCTAACCATGGACATTGGATGTCGTTGATAACGGGATCACATCATTAGGAGAATGATGTGATGGACAAGACCCAATCCTAAGCATAGCACTAGATCGTGTAGTTCATATGCTATAGCTTTTCTAATGTCAAGTATCATTTCCTTAGACCATGAGATTGTGCAACTCCCGGATATCGTAGGAATGCTTTGGGTGTACCAAACGTCACAACGTAACTGGGTGACTATAAAGGTGCACTACGGGTATCTCCGAAAGTGTCTGTTGGGTTGGCACGAATCGAGACTGGGATTTGTCACTCCGTGTAAACGGAGAGGTATCTCTGGGCCCACTCGGTAGGACATCATCATAATGTGCACAATGTGATCAAGGAGTTGATCACGGGATGATGTGTTACGGAACGAGTAAAGAGACTTGCCGGTAACGAGATTGAACAAGGTATCGGGATACCGACGATCGAATCTCGGGCAAGTATCGTACCGATAGACAAAGGGAATTGTATACGGGATTGATTAAGTCCTTGACATCATGGTTCATCCGATGAGATCATCGTGGAACATGTGGGAGCCAACATGGGTATCCAGATCCCGCTGTTGGTTATTAACCGGAGAACGTCTCGATCATGTCTGCATGTCTCCCGAACCCGTAGGGTCTACACACTTAAGGTTCGATGACGCTAGGGTTGTAAAGGAAGTTTTTATGTGGTTACCGAATGTTGTTCGGAGTCCCGGATGAGATCCCGGACGTCACGAGGAGTTCCGGAATGGTCCGGAGGTAAAGATTTATATATGGGAAGTCCTGTTTTGGTTACCGGAAGAGTTTCGGGGTTTATCGGTAATGTACCGGGACCACCGGAAGGGTCCCGGAGGTCCACCAAGTGGGGCCACCAGCCCGGAGGGCTGCATGGGCCAAGTGTGGGAAGGGACCAGCCCCAGGTGGGCTGGTGCGCCCCCCACAAGGGCCCTAGGCGCATGGAAGAGTGGGAAGGGGGCAAACCCTAAAGGGGATGGGCCTTAGGGCCCATCTAGTGGCGCCTCCCTCCCCTCTCCCCTCTTGGCCGCCACCCTTGTCCCCATCTAGGGCTGCCGCCCCCCCTAGGGGTGGGAACCCTAGAGGGGGCGCAACCCCTCCCCTGCCCCATATAAATAGAGGCCTAGGGCTGCCCCAAAACAGACGTGATTTGATCTCTGGTTGGTGCAGCCCTGCATCTCTCTCTCCCTCCTCTTCTGTGGTGCTTGGCGAAGCCCTGCAGGATTGCCACGCTCCTCCATCACCACCATGCCGTTGTGCTGCTGCTGGATGGAGTCTTCCTCAACCTCTCCCTCTCTCCTTGCTGGATCAAGGCATGGGAGACGTCACCGGGCTGTACGTGTGTTGAACGCGGAGGTGCCGTGCGTTCGGTACTTGGTCATCAGTGATTTGAATCACGACGAGTACGACTCCATCAACCCCGTTCACTTGAACGCTTCCGCTTAGCGATCTACAAAGGTATGTAGATGCACTCTCCTTCCCCTCGTTGCTAGTCTCTCCATAGATAGATCTTGGTGATACGTAGGAAAATTTTGAATTTCTGCTACGTTCCCCAACAGAGTCAAACTTGAATCGTTCGGTGAAGCCGTCGTCTTGCAGATCAGCTTCAGCACTAAGCAATGTCAAACTCTTCCACGACCTCCGACAGGTTTCATGAGTGACAAAGGCATTCTTGGTGGCAAGATTGCGAATGCGGTTGACATCCACCAAGAGGCTTTGCATCTGACGCTTAAGCCAGTCGTGATGTTTGTCCTGTTTCTAGTGTAGCGCGACGAGAAGCTCTCGGTCATTTAGGACACGAGATCGCCTTCGAGGCCTTTGCATAATGGTGCTACCAGTGGCGTCAGTTTGAGCGCGAGGGGCACGTGTGTTGCCAGCCAAGGGATAAACGCGCAAGACTGCCTGAACTCCTTCAATGGGCTAGGTGAAGCTTTGGTGATCAACATTGTGAAGATAAATGGGATCCTTAGCAGGCTCTAGGTAAATAGCTTCAACAGACAGATCAACCTCTGGCAAGAAGACAAGATGATTGCGCACAGACAACTGATAGTTAATGGTAGAGTGAAGCTTGATAAGTCGCATTACCCATGGAGCATAGAACTTCAGACCAAAAATGTCGGAGCCTGATGCAGCCAACTGCCTGATGAAGAAGTCTTGAGCATTGAAGCTGATGCCATTGAAGATATAGAAGACCAAAGTCTTCATTGCTCCTTCAAGCTTCGCCACAGATGAATGTCCTTTGACAGGCCATAGAGTCTTTCTGATGATATGGTAAATGGTGCGAGGAAGATACTCTAGGTCTTCAACAAAGAATTCAGATGGGTATTCAGCGTCGTGAGGCAAAGGCTTCATCATGCTCAACATTTGGCTCATGTTGGGTTCTGGCTTCTGAAAGATGCTTTCCAAGGCATTCTGGTGTTGTTGACAACCTGGTTCATAGTATTCACCAGGAGTGGGCAGGCCTGTGAGCTCAATGATATCAAGAGCTTTGGCTTCATGATGGACATTGCCTGTCATCCACTCAAGGACCCAAGTCTTTGGATCCCTATTGTAGCCTCGAATGTGAAGAGTTGCATAGAACTGTAGCAGAAGCTCCTCATTCCAGTGTTCCTTATCTGCGACAAACTGCAGCAGTCCAACATCTCTGAAGCAATCCAACGCTTCTTCAAGGCAGGGCAGGCCAGCTATAGCTTCAGTGTCGAGACACATATGTGGAAATATGCGCCCTTGATTGTATAAGACGCAGGAATAGTAGCTGCGCTGCTGATAGCTCCAGAACCAATCTGTTGAAATGCAAGGTTTGGTGTAAGGGTTCTTGGCGCTATTGAAGAAGGTGTTGTGTGCCACGAAGCCATTCACATTGAAGACCCCAGGTGAAGTTCCAGTGCCTGGGAATCGTGGAAGTCTTGGCTTGGGCTTCTGGACAGGAGGTCTGTGCTCGACATGATAGTCAAATTGGGGACCCGCAGCAGGTGGAGGAACCAGAATGGGCCATCGGACCAGAACAGGCTGACCACGATCAAATGCAGCTCAATTGTATGAGGTCTTGGAGGGGGTACAGGAGCATTGACATTGTCGTTGATCTGGTCTTCAAGGGCCACATTGGCTTCAGGTGCTGCAGTGGCTTCAGGTGCTTGTACTTCTGGCACCGCAGTAGCTTCAGGCGCCACATTAGCTTCAGCCATGAGAACGTCATTGGCTTCAGTGTTGATGTTGGTGGCCGCCTCAGGATTGTTAACCTCCACTTCAGAAGCTGGAGGGTCGGACACGTTCTCCTCGAGAACAACATCTTGGTGGGACGGGGGTGTAGCAACTCTGTCTACTTCAACTCTTGGTTCTTCTCTTTCATCGGCTGATGTAGTTGGAATGTCTTCAGCGGTTTTGGCTTCAGACTCTGACACGTGCACAGTGGGAGTGACTTGGGGCCTCGGTCCTTTGCGAAGCCTGCGTAATGCTGGCGACGATTGCGGAGATGGAGTTTGTTGGGCCTCAAAGTCATCATCATCTTGCACGGGTGAGGTGACTTGTGGTTGGGGAGAACTTGGGGTGTCTTGTCGTTATGGGTGATCAGCCCACGATGCATCCTGAGTAGTTGGCGTCAGAGGACGACCAATGCTGATGAGTTCGTTGTGCGTGAGCACATGCGATGATACCAACTGGTGCTCGATCTGAGGAAGGACTTCATCATCTTCAACATTGTCGTGAGGACCAATGTCTTCAGCTGCGGTGGGGTCAACAGCTGGATTGTCTTCAGCTTCATGAGCCTCTGTGGAAGCAGGCTCATGAACTACCACTTAGCGTTCTTGATTTTCAGACGCAGGACGAGCCACTGAGATTGTCTCGACCTCAAGGGGCTCTGTGGGAGCAGCCCGATCTCTCTTCTTGGTTTTGCGTTTCTTAGTTGGAGGAGCATCATCAGTGGTGGCCTTGGTTTTGCGTTTTCTGGCTTTAGCTTCAGCTGCCCTTGTTTTCTTAAGTTCTGAAGCCACTGTGGGGACCTTAGGCTTCGAGCCTGTCATACTGGCTGGGAAAACAATTGGATCTACTTCCTGCCTTGGTGCTTCGGGTTCTGCCACAGCTGTCTTCTTCTTCTTCTTGGCCGCCATTCTGGGGTCGATGCCTGGTCGCCCCAAGGCCTTGCGCTTTTCAGCTTCATTGTATCCCTGAACACATTTAGCAGCAAGATCCTTCATGCGCTCACGAGAACCTTTGGCTTCTTCGCATTTGGTTCGGAATGCTTCCTTGAGCTCATGCATCATGACCTGGAAGTTCTGAATGTCTTCAACATAGAGCTTGGCCATATGCTTCTTGAACTGAGCTTTTTCATAATCTATCTTATGCTTCAGCTCGACAATTTTCTGAGCTAGAGCCAGCTTAGCAGCAATGGCTCCATGGAAGGCGACGCTGAGGCCAATGGGAAGCTGAAGATCATCAAAGCTAACATTTGGGCTGTCAAACCACTCATCAATGAACGTGTTGATGATTTCAACATCAAAGAGAGGAAGGTCATTGAAGATTTCTGCCTCTTGCTTGCTCTTGATCAACTGCTCAAGAGCGTCATCTCCAAGGTCGTCGTCGCTGGACAGATCAATGGCGTCATTCTCATTGCGCAGAACAGCAGTAGGGGTCAGTGCTTGGCTGGTGGGTTGCATGGGCATCTTCACTTTGGAGGGCTTGGAGATGCGTGACAGATCTTCAGACTGCACACTGTGTTCAGGAGGTGCAGTTGCCAGAGGCTTCGCCCGTGAAACCTTTGGTGCTGAGGAAGGCTTCGAAGCTTTAGGTTTCTTTAGCTTCTTTGACTTCGGTGGTGCAGGCGCTTCGTCAGAATCAGCGTCATCTGCAGGTTCATCCACGGCGGTCCCTTGAACCATAATATGAGTGATGAGACCTTCTAGGTTGTAGAAGGGCCCAACAAGATTGGGTTCAGCTTCGCGTGAGCCATCGGCACGAGGAGCAGAGGGACCTGGATTGAAGTCTAATCCCCGCGACTTCTTGTTTTCTTTGGCTGAGTTCCTGGCAAACTGAAGGTTGCGCTTGAACAGATTGTTGTCATGACACCATAGCAATGACGATGGGTCTGCATCTGCAGGCTATGGTCCACGGACCATGCAGGGATAGAAGCCTTGTTCAATGGCTTCAGCTCTGGACCTGGGTTGAAGATTTCTGTATAGGATGTCTCCCCACGGTCGCTTGATGGCATTCTTCTCAACATACTCCTAGGTCACGAACCTGTACTTGAAGCATTGTTCTGCCCAATATCTTCGAATCCATTGGATTCGAGTATTCCGCTGATTGTAGTCCTCCTCCGAATCTGTTTTGTACAGCTCATAGAGGTCAGGAGGCGGATCTCTTGATGTGTTACCACGGCGCTGTCTGCCACCCTTCCTTGCAGATTTTTCTGGTGCCATGAAGTTCAGACTGAAAGGCTTCAAAGCTGTCAAAGTCTTCCGTCTACTGGTCAGACAAGAACTGGCTTCGGGAGAATTTATATGATGCTGTAAGAACTCTGCAAATGAATGCAGACTATGAGAACCAAGGGATTCTCCCACGGACATGTACCTGTGACAGCATTAAAGGTGCGAGGGAAGGGGAAGAGGTCATATGCATTCTCAGAAGATTTTTGAAGATAAATCAGTTTGGAAGACATTGACCTCATAGTGCAAAGACATTCACTCATAGGTAGAGAGTTGGTTCCAGATTTGTACAAATCCACGAATAAGTACAAGTGAGGAATCTAACTACTTTGTGAAGCATAAGTGAATATACTAGGCATGTTATGAGATGCAGTATGAGATAGATCCAACTTGTGGGAACATAAACTACTTGTGGTTGAAAAGGATGAATCTATCGGATCAAAAGGACTGTAAAAGGAGGTTCTATTTACCACACGAGGAACTGCTAGACGGAGTGGGAGAGGAGGCCGAGCAGTTCGATCGTCTGTGCCCTAACTTGGCGACGAAGGACACCTACGGCGACGGCGGAGAAGACGATGTCCGTGGCCGGCGTGAGGACAGCGTTGGTGAGGTCGCGGCAGCTAAGCGCTTCGTCGCCGGCGTCATCGAGGGCTAGCGGTGGCGCTAGGATTTGTGCGAGAGTGGAAGAAGAGATAATGACTGGGGTGAGGCGTGCATTTATAAGGACAGGGACAACACAGTGTTAGTACACAGGTGCCCCTGGCAGTTCACATTTGAAGGACACGTGGCTATCATGCAACACATCGGAGGTTGTTCCACGTTCCCACGCACGCCTGGATTGTCGGGTGGTCGTTCCCACTTCTCCGGGTTTCAGGTGGAAGGATTTAACATTGAAAACGGATTAATGTTTGTCTCTGTGTCTTCTGCTGACAAGGACGCAGAGAAGACATTTTGACAATGTCAATAGAATGCATATGATTTGGATAGATAGACTTAGGAAAGAAGCATAGAGGGGTTAGGGTCTGATCACATTCACTTAGTTCAAAAGATTCAGCAAGAAGCCATAGCTATAAGTGAATGATGTAGAGGACAGAAACCAAATTGAAGATAAACATGAGACCATGTTAACATTGAAGACAAACAGAAAGCGAAGACTTTGCAAATGTAACGCCATGTGAAAAAACACTTCTAAGGGAAGAATTTGGTAGTGGCGTTACCCACCGTATAGGAGGTATTAGACCCAGACACGGCGCACAATTATCGTGGTGCTCGGAAGTCAAATTCCACATTAATGTATTCACACTCAGAATGTAAGTCTTCATTGATTGAAGACATACGTTACTTCATGTGTTGCACATCTAAGTCATCAACATGCACAAGTGTTAGGAAGTGTGCCTGATCACAGGACATTTGAGGATTCCAAGATATTTAGCTCACACCGTAACTTGCAAAACCTTTTCTCATCCAAGGGCTTTGTGAAGATATCTGCCACTTGCTCTTCAGTGTTGACGTGTATGATATCAATATCTTCCTTCATGACATGATCTCTGAGAAAGTGATGACGAATTTCAATGTGATTTGTCTTCGAGTGCTGAACTGGGTTGTTAGCAATCTTGATGGCACTTTCGTTGTCGTAGTAGAGTGGCACTTGCTTCAGATGAATTCCATAGTCCTTGAGTGTTTGCTATATCCATAGAAGCTGAGCGCAGCAAGATCCAGCAGCAATGTATTCAGATTCAGTAGTGGAGAGAGATACATAGTTCTGCTTCTTTGAAGACCAACATACAAGTGATCGTCCCAGAAAGTGACATGTGCCTGATGTAGACTTGCAATCCACTTTGTCACCAGCATAATTAGCATCCGAGAATCCAACTAGATCAAACTCTGAGCCCTTTGGATACCATAATCCTAGTGTTGGGGTGTGAGTCAAATATCGAAGAATTCGCTTCACAGCTAAGTGATGCGATTCCTTTGGTGCCGCTTGGAATCGAGCACACATGCAAACACTAAGCATGATATCTGGCCTAGATGCACATAAATAAAGCAAAGAACCAATCATGGAGCGGTATACCTTTTGATCAAACTCTTTACCATTGTCGTCGGGACCCAGATGGTGTTTAGCTGGCATTGGCGTCGTGTAGCCTTTGCAGTCTTGCATTCCAAACTTCTTCAGGCAATCTTTGAGATATTTCTCTTGATATATGAAGATGTCGTTGCGTTGCTGTCATATTTGAAGACCAAGGAAGAACTTCAGCTCACCCATCATGGACATCTGATATTGTTCTTGCATCATATATCCAAACTCTTCACTGTATTTCTGGTTAGTGCAGCTGAAGATAATGTCATCCACATATATTTGGCACACAAACAGTTCACCATCATATGTCTTAGTGAAGAGAGTGGGATCCAGTGAACCAGGCTTGAAGCCTTTGCTCTTCAGGAAGTCTTTGAGTGTGTCATACCAAGCTCGAGGGGCTTGTTTAAGGCCATATAGTGCCTTGTTGAGCTTGTAAACCATGTCAGGATGTTTTGGATCTTCAAAGCCAGGCAGTTGTGCAACATACACTTATTCTTCAATCTTGCCATTGGGAAAGGCGCTCTTCACATCCATTTGATACAGAAGAATGTTATGATGATTTGCATAGGCCAGCAGTATGCATATAGCTTCAAGCCTAGCCACAGGAGCAAATGTTTCATCGAAGTCAATTCCTTCAACTTGAGTGTATCCTTGAGCAACGAGACAAGCTTTGTTTCTGACAACTTGACCATGCTCATCTTGCTTGTTGCGATATATCCATTTAGTGCCTATGATATTGTGCTTACGAGGATCAGGACGCTTGACCAGTTCCCATACATTATTCAACTCAAACTGTTGAAGCTCTTCTTGCATAGCTTGAATCCATTCAGGTTCCATGAAGGCTTCATCAACTTTCTTAGGTTCAGATATTGAGACGAATGCGAAATGCCCACATAAATTTGCTAGCTGTGTTGCCCTTGAATGAGTGAGTGGACCTGGTGCATTGATGCTATCAATTATTCTCTCAATCTGTACTTCATTTGCAACACGAGGATGAACAGGACGAAGATTTGGCTCTTGCTGATCATTGTCATCGTTAGAAGGATTTTCTTCAGGCTGAGCATTGTCTTCAGGTTGATCAGGTGCAGAGATGATGAGTTCCTCTTCAAGCTGAGCTTCAGACGGTATGATTTCTCCAGTTCCCATGAGCTTGATGGTTTCACTGGATGGAACTTCATCTAGCACATTTGGCAGGTGCTCTCTTTGCGAGCCGTTAGTCTCATCGAACCGCACATCCACAGTTTCAACAACTTTATAGTGAAAGAGGTTGAAGACTATGTAGGAGTGCGAGTCCTTTCCGTATCCAAGCATAAAACCTTCATGTATTGTCGGTGCAAATTTTGAAGTGTGATGTGGATCCTTGATCCAGCACCTGGCACCAAATACTCTGAAGTAACTGACATTTGGCTTCTTACCAGTGAGGAGCTCATAGTATGTTTTGTTCAGAAGCTTGTGAAGATAAACACGGTTGATGATATGGCATTCAGTATCAATGGATTCAGGCCAGAACTTTCTTGGAGTCTTGTATTCATCGAGCATCGTCCGGGCCATCTCAATAAGTGTTCTGTTCTTGCGTTCCAAGACGCCATTCTGCTGCGGCGTGTACGGAGCTGAGAATTCATGAGAGATGACCAAAGTATCAAGATAAGTGTCGAGGCCAATGTTCTTGAATTCAGTGCCATTGTCACTTCTGATGTGCTTGATCTTGACACCATAGTTGTTCATGGCTCGATTGGCGAAGCATCTGAAGACATCCCGCACTTCAGTCTTGTAGAGGATTATATGCACCCAAGTATATCTTGAATAATCATCAACAATGATAAAGCCATAGAGACTAGCAGTAGTAGTAAGAGTTGAGTAGTGAGTGGGACCGAAGAGGTCCATGTGGAGCAGTTTGAAGGGTTGAGTCGTTGTCATGATTGTCTTCGAGGGATGCTTGGCCCTCGTCATCTTTCCTGCTTCACATGCACCGCATAAGTGATCCTTCTTGAACTTGACATCCTCGATGCCTATGACATGTTTCTTCTTTGCAAGAGTGTGTAAGTTCCTCATGGCAACATGCCCTAGCCTCCGATGCCAGAGCCAGCATTCTGAAGCTTTTGCTAGAAGACATACGGCAAGTTGTGGTCCTGCTGAGAAATCTACCACGTACAAATCATGTTTCCGATACCCTTCAAAGACTAGAGACTTGTCAGATTCCATTAGAACAAGGCAACGATATTTTCCAAATATCACAATCATGTTTAAATCGCAAAGCATTGAGACAGACATTAAGTTGAAACCAAGAGATTCAACAAGCATCACTTTATCCATGTGTTGATCCCTTGAGATTGCAACTCTACCTAGACCCAATACCTTGCTTTTACCAATATCAGCAAATGTGATGTGACTCTTGTCAGATGGACATAAAGTTGAGTCCATGAGAAGACTTCGCTTGCCAGTCATGTGATTAGTACACCCACTATCAATAATCCATTCTGAAGCAGCCGGTGTCATACCCTACAGTGCAGTTAGGGGGATAGGCTTCACGAAGAGAATTGTGAAGCATAAACATTTGACGAGCAAGTGGATTATGAAATCTTAGATCGAGGTTAGGACTGATAGGGCAAGTAGCAAGCGATTCAGGAACAAAATACATAATAAGACCATCTGGGCATTTGATCTTGCTCCCTACAAGATGTTTAAGGTCCCCAGCAATAGCTTCAGACGAATTTGATTTTCGGCTGGAGACCCATCCCTGCAAAAGAGAGTTCAACTTTCTTAGCCACCCACATCTTCAAGGGTGGCTTTGAAGCAATGAGTCTAAGTGCAGCATCTAAGAACTTTGGCTTTGGAGCCCTAGCAAATAGTCTTGCAGGTGGACAATAGTACTCATAAGAATAAGCAGAGTAGTTCTTGGTCTTATGAACATGGCAGTTTGATGAAACGCGCTCATATTCATAGGTCTGAGTATGGTTTCCCTGCAAAACATTTGCGTTAGTGTGACTCAGGTGAGTCCTTTGTCTATATGAAGCCTTTGGACCATATGAAGCCTGTGGTCTGGGGTTTGTCTTCTTCACTTGTGGTGTCATAACGACATTCACAGGAAGATTCTCCAACTACTTTTTTGGCACCCAGACTTTCTTCATAGGTGGCCCATTCCTGCAGTTAGTACCAATATACCTGGCAAACACTTCACCATTCTGATTCTTGAACAGTTTTGTCGGCGTTCTGGGAACGGGGGTCCCCAGACTTGCCTGCCTGCGGCCTGCGGCGTGGCTCGAGGAGGGGCCCAGCACGGCCCATCTTCATCAACACAGACCCAAGACCCTCGCGAGGGGTCAAGCCTCGCGGGGCGGACAACACGGAGCTTCATCAGGCACGGCCTCATCAGGCTGGCTCACGAGGAGGTGGAGAGATCAAGGCGGGGTACCTCACGAGGTGCCCGTGACGCAAGCCATGAAGACCAAGGGTGCCAGGTGGGCGCCAGCCCGCGCAGTGTCCTCCTTTCCTCTTTGGTGCAAAGGGAGCAAGCGCAGGTGAGAGCATCAAGCAAAGGCACCTGTTTCGGTGCAACGAGACCAAGACCGGCCCAACGGCAGGAAGGAAGTCATTGTGGAGCCCAAGCCAGCGTCACCACCAGAGCCTTTGGCAGGCGAGGACCAACTTTAGTCAGTATAAGTGTACCAGATGTTCCCCTTCAAAATGGCCAATTGTTGGCGCCCTTCCCGCTTAATATTTGGGAAGAGGCCCAGGGCCTTTGCCTATAAATAGGACTAGCCACCCACAGGGTAGAGGAGAGATCGAATCGAAATCAGAGAGAGAATCGAGAAGAGAGAGAGAGAATGGTGATTGAACTCCTCCTAGCAGTTCATCCCCTCAGCCAAGAACAGACCCTCGCGAGGCTGTTCTTCCTTGTATTGCTCATCATCATCAGCCCAAGACGCAATCCACCACACCACACACTGGAGTAGGGTATTACACCACAACGGTGGCCCGAACCAGTATAAACCCTGTGTCTCTTGTGCTGTTCTTTCCATAGCTTAGATCTTAGCGAGGCGGAGGGGTGCAGGTAGGTAGAAGGCGAAATCTCCATGCGCACCCTAGTGTTCGAACCCTAAGGGTCTGCTGGAACCCGAAATCCGACATTTGGCGCGCCAGGTAGGGGTGCACCGGAGTTTTCCCTTCCGCCACCGCCACGACCTGCCTCGCGATGAGTAGTGTGTCGCCCGCTCCAGCCGCAGGCGCCAGCACGGGGGCCAGGGGGCTCTGAGCCCTGGCCCCAGCCCTGCAACGGGTACGGTGGCTGGACAAGTTCAAGCCAACGACGCCGCCGCGCTACAGCGGCACGACTGATCCGCTGGCCTTCTTGCTGGCGTACGAGGAGGCCATCCTCGAAGCTGGAGGTGACGATAGGGTCATGGCCAACTGGCTCCCCATGGCCCTCACCGGCGCTCCGCGCGCATGGCTGCTCCACCTGCCGGCAGCCTCCGTGGCCTCTTGGGAAGAGCTCCGCAGCCTCTTCCCCGCCCACCACGCTACACCAACACCCCCGGTCGTCGTGGCCCTCCTGGGCGGCTCACAGGCGCCGCCTACAAGTCACCACGTCAAGCCGTTCATCCGCCGGGTCAGCGCCGCTTCCATGCGGCAGGGGGCTCTCCCAGACCGGGCGGCGCCCAAGGCCGGCCTGACCTTCAGCTTGGAGGACCACCCCTCCAACTCGGCCTGCTCGGGTGCGCTCCCCATGCTGTGCACCCCCACCATCTGCCAGGTGGCCATCACCAGAACTCTCATCGATGGCGGTGCGGGCCTCAGCGTGCTCTCGGTTGAGGCCTTCAACCTCCTCTGCATACCCCTGGAACGGCTGCAACCCAGCTGGCCCTTCTCAGGTGTTGGGGGCGGATCATCCAGCTCCTTGGGACAGATCCGGCTCCCAGTAACCTTCGGCACCTACAACAACTTCCGCACGGAGCTGGTCGACTTTGCATCGCCCCCATCGGCCTCCCCTACAACGCCATCCTCGGCTACCCAGCGCTGGCCCAGTTCATGGCCGCAACGCACCCGGCGTACAACCTGATGAAGATGCCCGGGAGCAGCGGTGTCCTCACCGTGCACGGGGACACCGGAGACACGCTGCGACTGCTCAAGCTCGCCTTCAAGACGGCGGCGTCGGCACAGCCCGCTGACTCGGAGACCCCCGAGCCCAAGGGGGCTGCACCTGCCAAGAAGAAACAGTTGTTCACCCAAGACAAGGCAGAAACCAAGCAGATACCCATCGATGAGGATGGATCCACTAACGCCACTTTCACCATAGGCGCCAACCTCGAGGCTGAGCAGGAGGAGGCCCTGGTCAGGTTCCTGCACGCAAATAAGAAGGTATTCGCTTGGGAGCCTGACCAGTTGGCGGGGATCCCTAGGAGCGTAATCGAGCATCACCTCAACGTGTGCCCCAACATGCGCCCTGTGAAGCAGAAGGCAAGGCGGCAGTCCACAGAAAAGCAGGCCTTCATCGTCCAAGAGACCCGCAAACTAGAAGCCGCTAGGGTCATTCGCGAGGTCCGATACCCGGATTGGTTGGCCAACCCTATCGTTGTGCCAAAGAAGGGAGGGAAGGAGCGCATGTGTGTCGACTTCACCAACCTCAACAAGGCATGCCCGCAAGATCCGTTCCCACTCCCCCGCATCGACCAGATCATCGATTCCACCGCAGAATGCGACCTGCTATGCTTCTTGGATGCCTTCTCTAGGTATCACCAGATCAAGATGGTGGTAGAAGACGTCGAAAATACAGCCTTCCTAACCCCGTGTGGGGTGTACTGCTACACATGCATGCCATTCAGGCTGCGTAACGCAGGGGCGACCTTTCAGCGGCAGATGCACATCACCTTGGGCCCGCGGCTCGGGAAGAATGTTGAGGCTTACGTCGATGACATTGTGGTGAAGTGTCGGGAGGCCAGGACCCTGATACAAGACCTGGAGGAAACCTTCGCGAGCCTCAACGCAGTGAACCTACGGCTCAACCCAGAGAAGTGTGTGTTCGGAGTCCCCTCGAGCAAGCTCTTGGGTTTCCTCGTGTCCTACCGAGGCATCGAGGCTAACCCGGAAAAGGTCAAGGCGGTCGAGGACATGAGCCCGCCAAAGACCCTCAGAGAAATGCAGAAGCTCACTGGACGCGTGACCGTGCTAGGGCGCTTCATCTCCAAGTTGGGGGAGCGAGCGCTGCCCTTCTTCCAGCTAATGAAGAAAAAGGGGCCCTTTGAATGGACTGAAGAGGCCGACAAGGTGTTCCAGGATCTCAAGAGATACCTGACCAGCCCTCCGGTCATGGTGGCTCCGCGCCCTCAAGAGCCCCTGGTGCTTTACCTCGCCGCCACTCCCTACTCTGCCAGCGCAGCCCTGGTGGCGGTTAGGGAGGAGCATCGAATCAAAACCACAGCAGCAGCCCGGGACAAGGCAAACCAGGAACAAGGAAGGCCCACACAAACCGCCACCACGGCTGAGGAGGATCAGCCGCCGCAGAGTGCACCGGAGGCGGAAGAGGCCCCTCTCCCAGATGGCCAGCCTCAGGAGGCCTCATCACCTTAGGAGGCGCCATGGTCTCCGGAGGGCGCCACCAGCACTGACGCACCCAACCTCGTTGAGCACCCAGTGTACTTCGTCAGCACGGTGTTGCGGGACGCGAGGGCACGGTACCCCATGCCTCAGAAGCTCCTCCTCGCACTACTGGTGGCCTCGCGCAAGCTGCGGCACTATTTTCAGGGTCACCCCATCAAGGTCGTCTCGTCATACCCCCTGGAGAGAGTGCTCAGGAGCCCTAACTCAGCTGGAAGGGTCGCTGAGTGGAACATAGAACTACAAGCGTTTCAGCTCAAATTCAGCACGACCAGAGTCATCAGGGGAGCAGCATTAGCGGATTTTGTGGCAGAATGGACGGAGGCACCAGGCCTCAAGGCCGACGAGGATCGGTCCCTCTCCCCGGGAAGCGAGGCGCCAGAAGGCTGGGTCATGTACTTCGATGGGGCGTTCTCCAGGCATGGCGCTGGGGCTGGGGCGGTGCTTATATCGCCCACTCAGGACACGCTCTACTACGTTGTACAGCTCTGTTTCCAGCAAGGTCAAAAGGTCTCCAACAACATAGCGGAGTATGAAGGTTTAATAGCGGGCTTGAAGGCCGCAGCTGCCCTGGGGGTGAAACGCCTCACCATCAAGGGCGATTCGTAGCTCCTTGTCAATTTCTCCAACAAGGTGTATGAGCCGAAAGATGAGCACATGGAAGCCTACCTTGCGGAGGTCCGCAGGATGGAGAAGCAGTTCTGGGGGTTGGAGATACAGCATGTGCCCCGTGGCACCAATCAGGAGGCCGACGACATCGCCAAACGGGCATCCAGGCGGTTACCTCAGGAGCCTGGCGTCTTCGAGGAGCGGCTCTTCAAGCCCTCAGCCCTGCCGTCATTGTCAAACACGGCTCAGCCTCGGGAGGAGCTCCCCCAGCCACCTGCCTCAGGAGCCCTGGTCTGTGGCCCGGCCTCAGGAGCACGCCTACTCCTGACGATGGAACCTCTGGAGGGGTGCTGGATCACGGAGCTCCGGAGTTACTTAACACAAGGGACCCTGCCGGAGAAGGAGGAGGAAGCGGAGCGTGTGGCACGGCAGGCCATGGCATACTGCATCAAGGATGGAGAGCTCTACCGGAAGCGACCAAACGATGTATCCCTGCGCTGCATCTCCAGGGAGCAAGGAAAGGAACTGCTGGAAGATATACACGGCGGAGACTGTGGACATCATTCATCATCACGGACCCCCGTCGGCAAGGCGTTCCGCAGTGGGTTTTATTGGCCCACCGCACTCAATGACGCCGTCGAACTGGTGAAAGCTTGTGAGGCCTACTAGTTCCACGCCAAGCAGATCCATCAGCCGACAGAAGGCCTGCAGACTATACCCCTTTCGTGGCCATTCGCAGTCTGGGGGCTGGACATCCTGGGCCCGTTTCCTCGGGCGCCAGGGGGCTACCGCTACCTCTACGTCGTCGTGGACAAGTTCACCAAGTGGGCTGAAGTAGAGGCCGTCCGCACCATCCCCGCGGGTTCCACGGTCAAGTTCATCAGGGCCATCGTGAGCCGGTTCGGGGTGCCGAACCGCATCATCACAGACAACGGTTTGCAGTTCACCAGTAACCTTTTCAAAACATACTGTGCTAACCTTGGAACGCAGATATGCTACGCTTCGGTGGCGCACCCCCGAAGCAATGGCCAGGCCGAGCGAGCCAACGCAGAGGTCCTGAGGGGCCTCAAGACCAGGACGTTCAAGAAGAAGCTGGAGGCCTGCGGCAGAGGTTGGTACGACGAGCTTCAGTCCGTGTTGTGGTCCATCCGCACAACCGCGACCAAGCCGACTGGAGAGACCCCGTTCTTCCTGGTCTACGGAGCCGAAGCGGTCCTCCCTCACGAGGTCAGATGTCGCTCCGCGCCGGTCCTGGCGTTCGACGAGGCGCAGCAGGACGCCATGCGGGGGATGGACCTCGTGCTGGGGGAGGAACGTCGCCGAGAAGCCGTGCTGCGAGCGGCGAGGTACCAACAAGCGCTGCGACGGTATCACTGCCGCAACATCCGCCCCAGAAATCTCGAGGTAGGAGACCTCGTGCTCAGGCGGGTTCTCTCCAGGGAGGGACTGCACAAGCTCTCTCCCATGTGGGAGGGTCCGTTCAAGGTTGTTCACGTTTCCAGGACCGGCTCCGCGCGCTTGGAGACTCAGGAGGGGGTGTCGGTCCAGAACACATGGAACATCCAGCACCTCTGGAGGTTCTACCGCTAAAAAGGCCCAGAGCCTGTGAAGAAGGCGAATGCCTGTGAAGATTATCCTTTTTGGAAAAGGCCCAGAGCCTGTGAAGAAGGCGAATGCCTGTGAAGCTGTCGCGTTTTGGAAAAGGCCCAGAGCCTGTGAAGAAGGCGAATGCCTATGAAGCTGTCGCGTTTTGGAAAAGGCCTAGAGCCTGTGAAGAAGGCGAATGCCTGTGAAGCTGTCGCGTTTTGGAAAAGGCCCGGAGCCTGTGAAGAGGGCAAATGCCCGTGAAGCCTGCTTCCCCCAAGAAAGGCCCTGAGCCTGTGAAGAAGGCCAACGCCTGTGAAGCTCGCCGCCCGTGACACTCTCACGTAATAATGAGTTGGGGCTGTACACGCCCCGGAGTCTCAGGAGCGCCGGCCTCAGGCCCTGGGGTTCCCTCCCACGCCCAGTGGCAGCACTTAGCTCCGCGCTGGTGAGAAGACGTCGAAGACTAGATTAGGTGCCGGACGCGGCTTTTTCATTTGCTTTCCGCAGTTGGCTTGTTCATTCTCATTCGAAGTTTTATTGAAGCCGTTGCCATCTTTGGCTTGTGGTTCTTCGACTTTTCACTCTCCTGCCTCGATTTCTCTTATGCAAGGCCTCGCAAGGGGGGCAGCCGAGCTCCCTCGCGAGTGTTCCTGTCCTAGTCGTTCAAAGGTTTCGCGACCTGGGTCCATTACAGGAGCACCCCTCCAGTCCGTGCCCCATGGGCACCGCGACACAAACACAGGGCCTGGGTCGGTCGCCCCCCCCCACGGCTGGGGCCGGGAACTATACACACGCGGGCACGTAGCCGGAAGGCATGATAACGGAAGCAAAGTGATGATTAACAACAATAACCCAAACACGCCCCCGCGAGGCTCCACGCTACTGTCTTTTTACGTAGGAAAAAGGAAAAGAAAGAACAAATCAGGCGCAGCTCGCCTCACACCGGCCTGTAGGGAAGACTCGAGCTGCCTCCGGGGCTCAGGCAGACTCCCTCTCGCGCTTCACCAAGGCGCGACGGTGGGCAGACACGCTACCACCTCCCAAGAAGGTACGATGGCGTGGAGGCTGATCGCGGCCACCGCTAGAAGAGTCGCCGCCTGAAGAAGAACCGGTGAAGCTTGGGGAACCCTGAGCGCCGCCAATCACGCGAGCGCTGTCCTCTCCATCATCGTCGGGGCTGGGTTCCCAGCCGCGGTCGTCGTCCTCAGGGCAGCACCCTGTGCGGCGACCATCTTCCCCAAACACCCTCACGTAGAGGCTGGCATCGCCGTCAAACTTGAAGTGCAGGGTGCACCGATGGCTCAGGCCACGCGCGCGGGCAAACGTCTGCCAACCGCGGGTCAAGGCCAGGCTCCCGGCTGCGGAGACCTCCAGTGAAGCCCATGAGGCCTGGCTGCAGCAGCCGTCTGCCTGAAGCCAGAGGCCGCTCGGGCGCCGGCCGGGAGCTCGCCGAGGAGGAAGCGAGGAAGTTGAAGCCGGGTGCTAGTCGGCTCTGCCGACCACACAACGAACTCCGGCAGCACCTCTGCAGCGCGAAAGCGCGGCCTAGGGGAACGCGCGACCGAAGCGCGCCCCCCGGCCACAGCAGTCCGCCCGTCACCGTGCTGGAAATCGTCTCCACGGCCGCGGGGAGCTGCCGTGGTGGCCACAGGATGTTTGCGAGGGCGCCCTCGGCCGCGCTTGGGCAGGGGAGTGGCAGGCTCAACCTGGCGAGCCTTCCCCTTCTCTGCGGCCGAGAACCTCCTCGACGGGGCCATGAAGAAGAAGGAGAAGCGAGGGGGGATGAACTGGAAGGGCGCGCGCCGATCCGTACTTATAGCCGGTGAGGGACAACCGTCGGCCCCCATGATCACAGGTAATCATGACCCGCTTTGCATGCAGGGACTTGTCCAATCCGCGCAGTTGCCGAGGCGCCGTGGGGAAGTGGAGACGCCCACGTCCAATCAACCGCCACGCGGCGCCCAAGGCCGCAGGCTGTTAGGGCCTGCGGCGCTTCGCTCTTGCCCTTTCGCCTCCCTGCACGGCCAAGTCCGGGCGCGCCTTGGGCCCGGGGGCTACTGTCGGTGTTCTGGGAACGGGGGTCCCCAGACTTGCCTACCTGCGGCCTGCGGCGTGGCTCGAGGAGGGGCCCAGCACGGCCCATCTTCATCAACACAGACCCAAGACCCTCGCGAGGGGTCAAGCCTCGCGGCGCGGATGACACGGAGCTTCATCAGGCACGGCCTCATCAGGCTGGCTCGCGAGGAGGCGGAGAGATCAAGGAGGGGTACCTCACAAGGTGCCCATGACGCAAGCCATGACGACCAAGGGTGCCAGGTGGGCGCCAGCCCGCGCAGTGTCCTCCTTTCCTCTTTGGTGCAAAGGGAGCAAGCGCAGGAGAGAGCATCAAGCAAAGGCACCCGTTTCGGTGCAACGAGACCAAGACCGGCCCAACGGCAGGAAGGAAGTCATTGTGGAGCCCAAGCCAGCGTCACCACCAGAGCCTTTGGCAGGCGAGGACCAACTTTAGTCAGGATAAGTGTACCAGATGTTCCCCTTCAAAATGGCCAATTGTTGGCGCCCTTCCCGCTCAATATTTGGGAAGAGGCCCAGGGCCTTTGCCTATAAATAGGACTAGCCACCCATAGTGTAGAGGAGAGATCGGATCGAAATCAGAGAGAGAATCGAGAAGAGAGAGAGAGAGAGAGAGAGAGAAGGGTGATTGAACTCCTCCTAGCAGTTCATCCCCTCAGCCAAGAACAGACCCTCGCGAGGCTGTTCTTCCGTGTATTTCTCATCATCATCAGCCCAAGAGGCAATCCACCACACCACACACTGGAGTAGGGTATTACACCACAACGGTGGCCCAAACCAGTATAAACCTTGTGTCTCTTGTGCTGTTCTTTCCATAGCTTAGATCTTAGCGAGGCGAAGGGGTGCAGGTAGGTAGAAGGCGAAATCTCCACACGCACCCTAGTGTTCGAACCTTAAGGGTCTGCCGGAACCCGAAATCCAACAAGTTTATAGTTTGCATCAAAGGATTCATCAATAACAATGGGATTAGCACAAGTGAAGCCAGACAGGGTGGATGGATCCACTGAAGGTTCCTTTGCAGCAACCCATGTGGTTTTGGGGTACTGCTCTGGTTTCCAGTAAGAGCCATCAGCATTCATTTTCCTTTCGAACCCAAGACCCTCTTTCCTAGGGTTTCGGTTCAGGATCTGCCTTTTGAGGACATCACATAGTGTCTGATGCCCTTTGAGACTTTTGTACATCCCTGTTTCAAGCAATGTCTTCAACCTAGCATTTTCATCAGAAATAGCAGTGGTATCCTCAGCAGAGGGGTTAGTTACCACATCAACAGTTGAAGATATCGCAATAGTAGCAGCAGTAGAACATCCAGCAACAGAAGTAGTGTTGTCACGCTCAATGCATTTAAGACATGGTGGTTCAAATCCATCCTGAGCGGAACTGATATGTTTGGCGCGAAGTGACTCGTTTTCCTTTTGAAGATCTTCATGAGCCGCTCTCAATTTCTCAAGATCTTGCTTCCTTTGAAGATAATCATAGGAAAGCTTTTCATGAGTTGTTGAGAGCTTTTCATGACGACTTTCAAGTTCCTCATACTTAACATGAAGATTTTTTATGTCTTCAATTAAGGACTAAGATCGAGTCATTTCAGCGTCTAACAGGTCATCGCTTTTGTCTAACAGTTTTTGAATATGTTCCATAGCTTTCTGTTGTTCAGTTGCAATTTTAGCAAGTGTTTAGTAGCTGGGTTTGGAACCACAATCAGAGTCATCTTCACTGGATGTTTGATAGTGAGTAGTGTGTGTGTTTACCTTGGCACCGCGTGCCATGAAGAAGTAGGTGGGAGCGGACCAGTCCTTGTCATTTGCATCGGCGTCGGTGATGAAGCCATTGTCTTCAGTGTTGAAGATGGACCTGGCAACGTATGTTGTAGCCAGACTTGCAACGCCAGAATCGGACTCCTCCTCAGACTCCACCTCCGCCTCCTCAGAAGCGGACTCCTCCTATGAATCCATTTCCTTGCCAACGAACGCACGAGCCTTGCCAGATGAGCTCTTCTTGTGTGATGAAGACTTTGAGGAACACTTGGAAGAAGACTTTGAGTATTTCTTCTTCTTCTTGTCGTCAGAATCATACTCCTTGCTCTTCTTCTTCTTGTTGTTCTCATTGTCCCACTGCGGACACTCAGAGATGTAGTGGCTAGGTTTCTTGCACTTGTGGCATGTTCTCTTCTTGTAGTCATGAGCAGAAGCTTCATCATTCCTAGAGCTTGATCTTGAAGACTTTCTGAAGCCTTTCTTCTTGGTGAATTTTTGGAACTTCTTCACAAGCATAGCAAGCTCCTTTCCAATGTCTTCAGGATCATCAGAACTGCTGTCAGATTCTTCTTCAGATGAGGAGACAGCTTTTGCCTTCAGGGCACGAGTTCGCCCATAGTTGGGACCGTAGATGTCTCTTTTCTCAGAAAGCTGAAACTCATGTGTGTTGAGCCTTTCAAGTATGTCAGACGGATCAAGTGTCTTGAAGTCAGGACGTTCTTGAATCATCAGGGCTAGGGTGTCAAACGAGCTGTCAAGTGATCTCAGGAGTGTCTTGACGACTTCGTGCTTGGTGATCTCAGTAGCGCCAAGGGCTTGAAGTTCATTTGTGATGTCAGTGAGTCGATCAAACGTGAGCTGAACATTCTCATTGTCATTTCTCTTGAAGCGGTTGAAGAGGTTGCGAAGGACACTGATTCTTTCATCTCTCTGGGTTGAGACGCCTTCGTTGACCTTGGAGAGCCAGTCCCAGACTAGCTTAGATGTTTCCAGAGCACTCACACGGCCATACTGTCCTTTGGTCAGATGACCATAGATGATGTTCTTGGCAGTGGAGTCCAATTGAACGAACTTCTTGATATCAGTAGCAGTGACACCTTCCAGCCTTGGGAACGTCATTCTTGACGACATACCAAAGGTCGACATCAATGGCTTCAAGATGCATGCGCATCTTATTCTTCCAGTAGGGATATTCAGTTCCATCGAAGACTGGGCATGCAGCGGAGACTTTGATTATCCCTGCAGTCAACATAGCTAAAACTCTAGGTGGTTAAACCGAATCACACAGAACAAGGGAGTACCTTGCTCTGATACCAATTGAAAGTGCTAGTGATCGACTAGAGGGGGGTGAATAGGCGATTTTTAGGAAAGTCTTCAAAACATGAGAGTTTCGAAGACAAACGATAGAAATAAACCTATTACCATGTAGCAGAAGGTAGACTACACTAAGCAAGCCATAGTCAAGTATTCAATGAAGTGAAAGCACAACGACTAATGATAGCTAGGCAGTATAGATCAGGTAGGAAGATAGTATGAAGCCAATCAGAACAATCACTCACTCAGTGAAGACAAAAGATAATGCTAACAGACAATGACTTCACAAGGACCAACTGTAAATAAAGAGATGGGAAGGATAGAACCAGTGACTCGTTGAAGACAATGATTTGTTAGACCAGTTCCAGTTGCTGTGACAACTGTACGTCTAGTTAGGGAGGCTGAGATTCAACTCAGAAGACCGTGTCTTCACCTTATTCCCCTTGAGCTAAGGACACCCAGTCCTCGCCCAATCACTCTGGTAAGTATTCAAGGCAGACTTCCAAACCTTCACAGACTTTGTTCACCGGCAATCCACAATGACTCTTGGATGCTCAGAACGCGACGCCTAACCAGCTGGAGGATTCACAGTCCTCAAGTGTAATAAGTCTTCAGATCACACAGACAGGAAGACTTAAATGATGCCTAACACTCTTTGGCTCTGGGTGTTTAGGGCTTTATCCTCCCAAGGAATTCTCTCTCAAAGGCTTCGAGGTGGGTTGCTCTCAAACGACAAAAGCCGTACACTAACTCTGAGCAGCCAACCGTTTTTGGTTGTAGGGGGTGGGCTATTTATAGCCACTAGGCAACCCGACCTGATTTGTCCGAAATGACCCTGGGTCACTAAGGAACTGACACGTGTTCCAACGGTCAGATTTCAAACACACACGGCAACTTTACTTGGGCTACATGCAAAGCTGACTTATCCAACTCTGGATAAGATTTTCTCTCATAGTCTTCGCTCGAACACATGGGATTTTGGTTAAGCATCACTTCAGTCATTCTGACTGGTTCTCTTGGACCCCACTTAACAGTACGGTGGTTCCTATGACTCAACAAAGAAGAAAAAGAACGACGAAACAACTAAGTATTCGCGCTCCATAGTCTTCACACGATGTCTTCTCTTGTCATAGTCTTCAATGTGAATGTCTTCACATCCCACCTTTGACTTCAATGTCTTCATACATTTTAGGGGTCATCTCTGGTAGGAAAACCGAATCAATGAGGGACTTCCACCTGTGTTATCCTGCAATTCTCACAAACACATTAGTCCCTCAACCAGGTTTGTCGTCAATACTCCAAAACCAACTAGGGGTGGCACTACATGCACTTACACTCCACGAGCTACTGTTCATCCACCGTCGACCTCCTCCAGCCTCGACATGCGACTGTTCAACCACGGGCTCCTGTTCATCCAGCCTCCACCACGCGCTACTCCACCGGCTACTGTTCAACCAGCCCTCTCCATGGGCTCCTATTCAACCACCCCTCCACGGGCTACTGTTCATCCTGCCCTCCACCGTCTACTGTTCATCCTGCCCTCCACGGGGTGGTCCTGTTCATCCAGCCCTCCACGGGGTCCTGTTCATCCAGCCCCAACCGTCTCGATCGATCGGGGTCCTGTTCATCCAGAGGCAACACCACGGGGTCCTGTTCATCCACCCCCACCGGGAACTGTTCATCCAACCCCCCCGGCAACGCTCACTGTTCATCCAGATGCAGCATCGATCGGCTTTAGTTAGCTGCAGTGGCGAAGGAATCGCTCGACCGGGTTCAGTTAACAGCCATCGATCGATCGCTCGGGTTCAGTAACGCGTAGCCTGCAGTGCAATCACTCGGGTTCAGTTAGAGCCCAACGCCTCGCTCGGGTTCAGTTACAGCCAACGCCTCGCACACACGCGCGTACGTGTACGAGAGAAACGCACATCGCTCGGCCCCCGATCTCCCACCGTAACCGGGAACTCCCCGAAATTTCCCTCGCCCTCGCTTCTACCACGATTTTTTCCGTCATGGACGGCCGAAAGAATGTCATGCAGTTGCGTCTCCGGCCCGCCCAGGACGAAAAGCCCATTTTCTGTCATGATTTTTTGTCATAGAAGTCGGAGCCCACATCTATGATGCTACCGGGTTTTGTCACAATTATCGTCATAGAAGTGTCATATGTATGACAGAAAAAAATTCGTTCGGCCCAAAATGTCACGGATGTGTCTTTTTTTTGTAGTGCATGTCTACATAGTTCTCGAACCTGTAGGTTCCGCACGCTTAACGTTCGATGATGATTTGTATTATGAGTTATTTGATTTGATGATCAAAGTTTATTCGGAGTCCCAGATGAGATCACATACATGACGAGGAGTCTCGAAATGGTCGAGAGGTAAAGATTCATATATTGGAAGGTTATATTCGGACACCGGAATGGTTCGGGTTGATTCGGATAAGTTTCGGAGTACCGGGGGTTACCGGACCCCACCTCGGAGGTTAATGAGCCACCATGGGCCTTAGTAGAGAAGAGAGAGGGCCGACCAGGAGGTGGCGCCCCCCCTTGACAATCCGAATTGGACAAGGGGTGGGGGCGGCACCCCCTGAGGGAATCCTAGATTAAGGGGTCCTCGGGCGTCCGGACTGTGTGACATGGGCCAGACTAATGGGATATGAAGATACACGACATGAGACTTCTCCCCGTGTTCGGATGGGACTCTCCTTTGCGTGGAAGGAAAGCTTGGTGTCCGGATGCATTATTTCCTTTCTTTGTAACCGACTTTGTACAACCCTAGGCCCCTCCGGTGTCTATATAAATTGGAGGGTTTTAGTTCATAGTGACAATCATAATCATACAGGCTAGACTTCTAGGGTTTTAGCCATTACAATCTCGTGGTAGATCAATTCTTGTAATCCTCATACTCATCAATATCAATCAAGAAGGATGTAGGGTAGTACCTCCATAGAGAGGGCCTGAACCTGGGTAAAACATTGTGTCCCCTGTGTCCTGTTACCATCGACCTTAGACGCACAGTTCGGGACCCCTACCCGAGATCCGTCGGTTTTGACACCGACATTGGTGCTTTCATTGAGAGTTCCACTGTGTCGTCATTACAAGGTTTGATGGCTCCATCCATCATCTGCAATGATGCTACCCTAGGGGAGGTTTTTCTCCCTGACCATATCTTCGTATTCGGCGGCCTTGCACTGCGGGCCAACTCGCTTGGCCATCTAGAGCAGATCGACAGCTATGCCCCAGGTCACTGATGACCCACAAGTATAGGGGATCTATCGTAGTCCTTTCGATAAGTAAGAGTGTCGAACCCAACGAGGACTAGAAGGAAATGATAAGCGGTTTCCAGCAAGGTATTCTCTGCAAGTACTGAAACAAGTGGTAACAGATAGTTTTGTGATAGGATAATTTGTAACAAGCAACAAGTAACAAAAGCAAATAAAGTGCAGCAAGGTGGCCCAATCCTTTTTGTAGCAAAGGACAAGCCTGGACAAACTCTTATAAAGAAAAAAGCGCTCCCGAGGACACATTGGAATATCATCAAGCTAGTTTTCATCACGCTCATATGATTCACGTTCGGTACTTTGATAATTTGGTATGTGGGTGGACCGGTGCTTGGGTACTGTCCTTACTTGGACAAGCATCCCACTTATGATTAGCCTCTATTGCAAGCATCCGCAACTACAACAAAAGTATTAAGGTAAACCTAACCATAGCATGAAACATATGGATCCAAATCAGCCCCTTACGAAGCAACGCATAAACTTGGGTTTAAGCTTCTGTCACTCTAGCAACCCATCATCTACTTATTACTTCCCAATGCCTTCCTCTAGGCCCAAATAATGGTGAAGTGTCATGTAGTCGACGTTCACATAACACCACTAGAGGAGAGACAACATACATCTCATCAAAATATCGAACCAATACCAAATTCACATGACTACTAATAGCAAGACTTCTCCCATCTCCTCAGGAACAAACGTAACTACTCACAAAGGATAAACATGTTCATAATCAGAGGGGTATTAATATGCATATAGGATCTGAACATATGATCTTCCACCAAATAAACCAACTAGCATCAACTACAAGGAGTAATTAACACTACTACCAACCTACTAGCACCAATCCTGGACTTGGAGACAAGAATTGGATACAAGAGATGAACTAGGGTTTTGAGAGGAGATGGTGTTGATGAAGATGTTGATGGAGATTGCCCTCTCCCGATGAGAGGAGAGTTGGTGATGATGATGGTGATGATTTCCCCCTCCGGGAGGGAAGTTTCCCCGGCAAAACAGCTCTGCCGGAGCCCTAGATTGGTTCCGCCAAGGTTCCACCTCGTGGCGGCGGAGTTTCGTCCGAGAAGATGGCTTCTTATTTTTTCCCCATCAAAAGACTTCATATAGCAGAAGATGGCCACCGGAGGGCCACCAGGGGGCCCACGAGGTAGGGGGGCGCGCCCAAGGGGGTAGGGCGCGCCCCCACCCTCGTGGGCAGGGTGTGACCCCCCTGGTGAATCTCTTCCGCTGAGTATTTTATATATATATTCCGAAAACGTCTTTCGTGAAGTTTTAGGACTTTTGGAGCTGTGCAGAATAGGTCTCTAATATTTGCTCCTTTTCCAGCCCAGAATCCCAGCTGTCGGCATTCTCCCTCTTCATGTAAACCTTGTAAAATAAGAGAGAATAGGCATAAGTATTGTGACACAATGTGTAATAACAGCCCATAATGGAATAAATATCGATATAAAAGCATGATGCTAAATGGACTTATCAGTCACCAGATTAGTTTTGGAAACTTGGATTATGTCGCTGATATCCGAGGAGACTTAATCTTCCAAGGATTCACGACCCCAACCTCCGCTCTGGCCTTAAAGCCGGAGCGCCTCGCCAGGACCGAAGACGGGATTTCTAAACCCGCCGAACTATCTGTGGCCACTAGGCCCAGTACTGGAGAGCCGGAGGAAGCAGTGTCGCCGGCAACCATCACAAAGCCGGACTCTTCCCCAGACACTGGCTTCGAACTCTCGGAGTCAGCATCGTGTGAGATCTTCCCTTCCCGCCATACTCCACGGATTCTTTCCTTCCTCGACAAACCTCGCCTTTGAGCGAGGCTCTGGACTTGATGCGATCCCTCGTGATTACAGAGGAGCAACATCCGAAATACACCCAGCCCGGACTAGGGACTGAGAGCGGGGAATTTTACGTCCTACCCACCACCCACTTCATCGCCACAGTCGAGGACTTAACTGACATGCTCGACTATGGATCCGAAGACATTGACGGTATGGATGAGATGCCGGAGAGTAGCAAGCCGAAAACCCGCTGTTTACCGAATGCTGGACGACCACCTCTTCGTATGACGTGTACATGGTGGATACACCCAAGGAGGGTGACAACGATAATGAGAAAAATCCAGTAGAGGATAAACCTCCCGAGATACAACCAAAGCGCTGATACATCTCCAACGTATCTATAATTTTTTATTGTTCCATGCTATTATATTATCTGCGTTGGATGTTTAATGGGATTTAATATACCTTTTTATATTATTTTTGGGACTAACCTACTAACCAAAGGCCCAGTGTAAATTGCTGTTTTTTTGCCTATTTCAGTGTTTCACAGAAAAGGAATATCAAACGGAATCAAAACGGAATCCAAACGGAATGAAACCTTCGGGAGAGTTATTTTTGGAACAAACGTGATCCAGGAGACTAGGAGTGGACGTCAAGAAAGAAGCAACGAGGCCACGAGGCAGGAGGGCGCGCCCCCACCCTCGTGGGCCCCTCGCAGCTCCACCGATGTACTTCTTCCTCCTATATATACTCATATACCCCGAAAACACCCAGGAGCACCACAAAACCCTATTTCCACAGCCGCAACCTTCTGTACCCGTGAGATCCCATCTTGGGGCCTTTTCCGGCGCTCCGCCGGAGGGGGAATCGATCACGGAGGGCTTCTACATCAACACCATAGCCTCTCTGATGATGTGTGAGTACTTTACCACAGACCTTCCAGTCCATAGTTATTAGCTAGATGGCTTCTTCTCTCTCTTTGGATCTCAATACAAAGTTTTCCTCGACTCTCTTGGAGATCTATTCGATGTAATTCTTTTTGCGGTGTGTTTGTCGAGATCCAATGAATTGTGGGTTTATGATCAAGATTATCTATGAACAATATTTGATTCTTCTCTGAAATCTTTTATGCATGATTTAATATCTTTGCAAGTCTCTTCGAATTATCAGTTTGGTTTGGCCTACTAGATTGATCTTTCTTGCAATGGGAGAAGTGCTTAGCTTTGGGTTCAATCTTGCGGTGTCCTTTCCCAGTGATAGTAGGGGCGACAAGGCACATATTGTATTGTTGCCATCGAGGATAAAAAGAAGGGGTTTATATCTTATTACTTGAGTTTATCCCTCTACATCATGTCATCTTGCCTAATGCGTTACTATGTTCTTATGAACTTAATAGTCTAGATGCATGCTGGATAGCGGTCGATGTGTGGAGTAATAGTAGTAGATGCAGAATCGTTTTGGTCTACTTGTCGCGGACATGATGCCTATATATATGATCATGCCTAGATATTCTCATAATTATTCGCTTTTCTATCAATTGCTCGACAGTAATTTGTTCACCCACCGTAGAATTTGCTATCTTAAGAGAAGCCACTAGTGAAACCTATGGCCCCGGGGTCTATCTTCCATCATATTATTTTCATATCAAAGTTGCTATTTCTATTACCGTTTATTTTGCAATATTTATTTTCCAATCTATATCATAAAAATACCAAAAATATTTATCTTATTATCTCTATCAGATCTCACTTCCATAAGTGACCGTGAAGGGATTGACAACCCCTTTATCGCGTTGGTTGTGAGGTTCTTGTTTGTTTGTGCAGGTACTAGGCGACTTGCGTGTTACCTCATACTGGATTGATACCTTGGTTCTCAAAAACTAAGGGAAATACTTACGCTACTTTGCTGCATCACCCTTTCTCTTCAAGGGAAAAACAACACATGCTCAAGAGGTAGCAAGAAGGATTTCTGACGCCGTTGCCGGGGAGGTTGCACCAAGTCAAGTCAAGATTTGATCTACCAACAACTAGCCATTTTTGGCGCCGTCTATGCACAAGTCAAGACATACCAAGTACCCATCACAAACTCTTATCCCTCGCATTACATTATTTGCCAATTGCCTCTCGTTTTCCTCTCCCCCACTTCACCCTTGTCGTTTTATTCGCCCTCTTTTCCGCTCGCCTCTTTTTTGTTCGCCTCTTTTTGCTTGCCTCTTGTTTGCTTGTGTGTTGGATTGTTTGTCACGATGGCTCAAGATAATACTAAAGTGTGTGAATTTTCCAATACCAACAATAACGATTTTATTAGCACTCCGATTGCTCCTCTTACCGATGCTGAATCTTGTGAAATTAATACTGCTTTGCTGAATCTTGTCATGAAAGATCTGTTTTCTGGACTTACTAGTGAAGATGCCGCTACCCATCTAAACAGCTTTGTTGATTTGTGTGATATGCAAAAGAAGAAAGATGTGGATAATGAAATTATTAAATTGTAGCTATTTCCGTTTTCGCTTAGAGATCGTGCTAAAACTTGGTTTTCCTCTTTGCCTAAAAATAGTATTGATTCATGGAATAAGTGCAAAGATGCTTTTATCTCTAAGTATCCCCCCACTAAGATCATCTATCTTAGAAACGATATTATGAATTTTAAGCAACTTGATCATGAGCATGTTGCACAATCTTGGGAGAGGATGAAATTAATGATACGTAATAGCCCTACACATGATTTGAATTTATGGATGATCATACAAAAAATTTATGCCGGATTGAATTTTGCTTCTAGAAATCTTTTAAATTCAACCGCAGGAGGCACTTTTATCAAAATCACTTTACGAGAAGCTACTAAACTCCTAGATAATATTATGGTTAATTATTCTCAATGGCACACCGAAAGATCTACTAGTAAAAGGGTTCATGCTATAGAAGAAATTAATGTTTTGAGTGGGAAGATGGATGAACTTATGAAATTGTTTGCTAATAAGAGTGTTTCTTCTGATCCTAATGGTATGCCTTTGTCTACTTTGATTGAGAATAATAATGAATCTATGGATGTGAATTTTGTAGGTAGGAACAATTTTGGTAACAACGCGTATAGAGGAAAATTTAATCCTAGGCCGTTTCCTAGTAATTCCTCTAATAATTATGGTAGTTCCTACAACAAATCTTATGGAAATTTTAATAACATACCCTCTGATTTTGAGACTAGTGTTAAAGAATTTATGATTTCACAAAAGAATTTCAATGCTTTGCTTGAACAAAAATTGCCTAAGATATATGAGTTGGCTAGGAATGTGGATAGAATTTCTCTTGATGTTGATTCTTTGAAACTTAGATCTATTTCACCTAAGCATGATATCAATGATTCTCTCAAAGCCATGAGAATTTCCATTGATGAGTGCAAAGAAAGAACCGCTAGGATGCGTGCTAAAAAAGATCGCTTTATAAAAGCGTGTTCTTCTAGTTTTCACGATGATAAGGATGAAGATCTAAAAGTGATTGATATGTCTCCTATTAAATCTTTGTTTTGCAATATTAATCTTGATAATGATGGGACTGGATATGAGTCAACTTTAGTTAAAAGGCATCCCAATTATTGAGAGTTTTTAGATCTTGATGCAAAAATTGGTAAAAGTGGGATTGAAGAGGTCAAAACTTTACATATCAATGAACCCACTATTTTGGATTTCAAGGAATTTAATTATGATAATTGCTCTTTGATAGATTGTATTTCCTTGTTGCAATTTGTGTTAAATCCTCCTCATGCTTATAGTCAAAATAAAGCTTTTACCAAACATATCGTTGATGCTTTAATATAGTCTTAGGAAGAAAAGCTTGAAGTAGAAGTTTCTATCCCTAGAAAACTTTATGATGAGTGGCAACCTACTATTAAAATTAAAATTAAATATCATGAATTCTTTGCTTTATATGATTTGGGTGCTAGTGTTTCCACAATTCCAAAAACTTTGTGTGATGTGTTAGGTTTCCGTGAATTTGACGATTGTTCTTTAAATTTGCATCTTGCGGATTCCACTATTAAGAAACCTATGGGAAGAATAAATGATGTTCTTATTGTTTCAAATAGGAATTATGTGCCCGTATATTTCATTGTTCTTGATATAGATTGCAATCCTACATGTCCTATTATTCCTGGTAGAACTTTCCTTAGAACGATTGGTGCAATTATTGATATGAAAGAAGGAAATATTAGATTCCAGTTTCCGTTAAGGAAAGGCATGGAACACTTTCCTAGGAAGAAAATTAAATTACCTTATGAATCTACTATGAGAGCCACTTATGGATTGCATACCAAATAACAAAGAGTCTCTTGTGTCCCCAACACACCCAATACAATGGTAGATTGTATAGGTGCACTAGTTCGGCGAAGAGATGGTGATACAAGTGCAATATGGATAGTAGATAAAGGTTTTTGTAATCTGAAATTATAAAAACAGCAAGATAACTAATGATAAAAGTGAGCGTAAACGGTATTGCAATGCGTTGAAACAAGGTCTAGGGTTCATACTTTTGCTAGTGCAAGTCCTCTCAACAATAATAACATAATTGGATCACATAACTATCCCTCAACATGCAACAAAGAGTCACTCCAAAGTAACTAATAGCAGAGAACAAACGAAGAGATTATGGTAGGGTACGAAACCACCTCAAAGTTATCCTTTCCAATAAATCTGTTGGGCTATTCCTATAAGTGTCACAAATAGCCCTAGAGCTCGTACTAGAATAATACCTTGAGACACAAATAAACCAAAACCCTAATTTCACCTAGATACTCCAATGTCACCTCAAGTATCCGTGGGTATGATTATACGATATGCATCACACAATCTCAGATTCATCTATTCAACCAACACATAGAACCTCAAAGAGTGCCCCAAAGTTTCTACCGGAGAATCACGACAAAAACGTGTGCCAACCCCTATGCATAGGTTCATGGGCGGAACCCGCAAGTTGGTCACCAAAACATACATCAAGTGAATCACGTGATATCCCATTGTCACCACAGATACGCACGGCAAGACATACATCAAGTGTTCTCAAATCTTTAAAGACTCAATCCGATAAGATAACTTCAAAGGGGAAACTGGATCCATTACAAGAGAGTAGAGGGGGAGAAAACATCATAAGATCCAACTATAATAGCAAAGCTCGCGATACATCAAGATCGTATCACCTCAAGAACACGAGAGAGAGAGAGAGAGATCAAACACATAGCTACTGGTACATACCCTCAGCCCCGAGGGACAACTACTCCCTCCTCGTCATGGAGAGCACCAGGATGATGAAGATGGCCACCGGAGACAGATTGCCCCCTCCGGCAGGGTGCCAGAACGGGTCTAGATTGGCTTTTGGTGGCTACGGAGGCTTCTGGCGGCGGAACTCCCGATCTATTGTGCTCCCGGATGTTTTTAGAGTATATGGATATATATATAGGCGGAATAAGTACGTTAGGGGAGCCACGAGGGGCCCACGAGGGTGGAGGGCGCGCCCCCCTACCTCATGGCTTCCTCGAAGCTTCCTTCACATGGACTCCAAGTCTCCCGGGTTGCTTTCCTTCCAAAAATAAGTTCCGTGAAGTTTCAGGTCAATTGGACTCCGTTTTATTTTCCTTTTCTGCGGTACTCTAAAACAAGGAAAAAACAGAAACTGGCACTGGCTCTGGGTTAATAGGTTAGTCCCAAAAATCATATAAAATAGCATATAAATGCATATAAAACATCCAAGGTTGATAATATAATAGCATGGAACAATAAAAAATTATAGATACGTTGGAGACGTATCAGCAGCCCCAAGCTTAATTCCTGCTCGTCCTCGAGTAGGTAAATGATAAAAACATAATTTTTGATGTGGAATGCTACCTAACATATTTATCAATGTAGTTATCTTTATTGTGGCAAGAATATTCAAATCCATAAGATTCAAGGTAAATGTTCATATTGACATAAAAATAATAATACTTCAAGCATACTAACTAAGCAATTATGTCCTCTCAAAATAACATGGCCAAAGAAAGTTCATCCCTACAAAATCATATAGTTTAGTCATGCTCCATTTTCGTCACACAAGAATGCTCTCATCATGCACAACCCCGATGACAAGCCAAGCAATTGTTTCATACTTTAGTAATCTCAAACTTTATAAACCTTCATGCAATACATGAGCGTGAGCCATGGATATAGCACAATGGGTGGAATGGAATATGATAATGAGGGTTATGTGGAGAAGACAAAAAGGAGAAATTCTCACATCAACGAGGCTAATCAAGTGCTTATGATATGAAAAGGCCCAAGCTTGGGACAAACATTAATTGCAGCAAATATATTCTCAAAAACATCATCTTCATCAAACATAGCATCCCCAAGCTTGGGCCTTTTCATATCATAAGCATAATCACTCTCATCATTAATAGTATGGATAGCACCAATAGTATAGCAATTATCATATTCTTCCAAGAAAGTGCCAAAAAGATTTTCAAGATCATAAGAAGTATCATTATCTTCCACAATTATATTTTCCTGAGGCACAATAGTAATAGGAGCAGCATTATTTGGGGGAGATATCTTTTTACCTCTCTTCCTTTTTCTTTTCTTCTTCTTCTTCACCACATCATGTGTGGGTTCAATCCTCTTTTTGGAGCTCCTTATTAATGAGATTGGTTGAATAAAAGGCTCCTCCTCATTACCTGATCCATCATAAGAAATAATAGGAGGATATTGGGAAGTCTCTTCCCTTTCATTAGTATTCTCTTCATCTTCTATTTGTTTTCTTTTCTTTATGTAGTTGGCAATATAAGGATTTTCAATACAATTCACCGCACAATACATATAAATTTTCTCTAGATCAAAATCAAGAAATCTATCAAGATTAAACTTTGGAATACCCTCTGAGGGAGTCCTGGATTAGGGGGTCTCCGGACAGCTGGATTATATTCTTTGGCCGGGCTGTTGGACTATGAAGATACAAGTTTGAAGACTTCGTCTCGTGTCCGGGTGGGACTCTACTTGGCGTGGAAGGCAAGCTAGGCAATACGGATATGCATATCTCCTCCTTTGTAACCGACCTTGTGTAACCCTAGCCCCTTCTGGTGTCTATATAAACCGGAGGGTTTTAGTCCGTAGGACAACAACCACAACATACAATCATACCATAGGCTAACTTCTAGGGTTTAGCCTCTCTGATCTCGTGGTAGATCTACTCTTGTACTACCCATATCATCAATATTAATCAAGCAGGACCTAGGGTTTTACCTCCATCAAGAGGGCCCGAACCTGAGTAAAACATCGTGTCCCCTGCCTCCAGTTACCATCCGGCCTAGACGCACAGTTCGGGACCCCCTACCCGAGATCCGCCGGTTTTGACACCGACATTGGTGCTTTCATTGAGAGTTCCGCTGTGCCGTCGCCATCAGGAAGGATGCCTCATCCCGTCTTTAAAGATGGGACTGTTGCTAAGGGAGCTTTGGCTATCGGCCAAACTCTCCAGCTAGGTGGTTGAGGGAGTCCTGGATTAGGGGGTGTTCGGGTAGCCGGACTATACCTTCAGCCAGACTCCTAGACTATGAAGATACAAGATTGAAGACTTCGTCCCATGTCCGAATGGGACTTTCCTTGGCGATGCGGCTATTCAAGATCTCCTATCATTGTAACCGACTCTGTGTAACCCTAACCCTATCCGGTGTCTATATAAACCGGAGGGTTGTAGTCCGTAGGCAATCAACTCCATATACAACAATCATACCATAGGCTAGCTTCTAGGGTTTAGCTTCCTTGATCTAGTGGTAGATCTACTCTTGTACTACCCATATCATCAATATTAATCAAGCAGGACGTAGGGTTTTACCTCCATCAAGAGGGCCCGAACCTGGGTAAAACATCGTGTTCCCTGCCTCCCGTTACCATCCGGCCTAGACGCACAGTTCGGGACCCACTACCCGAGATCCGCCGGTTTTGACACCGACATTGGTGCTTTCATTGAGAGTTCCTCCGTGTCGTCGCCTTTAGGCCCGATGGCTCCTTTGATCATCAACAACGATGCGGTCCAGGGTGAGACTTTGCTCCCCGGACAGATCTTCGTCTTCGGCGGCTTCGCTCTGCAGGCCAATTCGCTCGGCCACCTGGAGCAGATCGAAAGCTACGCCCCTGGCCATCAAGTCAGGTTTGGAAGCTTAAACTACACGGCTGACATCCGCGGAGACTTGATCTTCGACGGGCTCGAGCCACGGCCAAGCGCGCCGCACTATCTCGAGGGGAATGATCTAGCTCTGCCCCCGGACAGTGTCCTGGAGGCCGCACACGCATCGGTTCCGACCCCTAACTCAGAGCCTATTGCGCCAATCGAGGATGAGCGGTTGGACGTCACCTCGGGGGCTGCGATCCCGAAAGCGATCGAGCCGAACGCTAGCCCCGCACTCTGCACGACCCGTGACTCCGAGGATCCGGACTCCGAACCCCCCGCGCCCCTGCCAATCGAATCAGATTGGGCGCCGATAATGGAGTTCACCGCCGCAGACATCTTTCAGCATTCGCCTTTTGGCGACATCCTGAATTCTCTTAAGTCTCTCTCTTTATCAGGAGAGCCCTGGCCGGACTATGGTCAGCGAGGGTGGGATACGGACGATGAGGAAATTCAAAGCCCACCCACCACCCACTTTGTAGCCACTGTCGACGATCTAACCGACATGCTTGACTTCAGCTCCGAAGACATCGACGGCATGGACGACGATGTAGGAGACGAACAGGAACCAGCACCTGTAGGGCGCTGGAAGGCCACCTCGTCATATGACATATATATGGTGGATACTCCAAAAGATGGAGATGGCGATGGAACAGTGGGGGATGACGCCCCCAAGAAACAGCCAAAGCGCCGACGTCAGTGGCGCCGCTCTAAATCCCGCCAAAGCAAAAACGGTGATTCCGGCACGGGAGATAATACTACCCCGGATAGCGCCGAAGAACACCCACCTCAGCAAGATTCAGCATAGGAAGATGGAGAAGCCAGCCCTCATGAGAGAGCGGCAGACCGAGAGGTCGAGGATGATAACTATACGCCTCCCTCCGAAGACGAGGCAAGCCTCAATGACGACGAATTCGTCATACCATCAGACCCCGCCGAACAAGAGCGTTTTAAACGCAGGCTTTTAGCCACGTCAAGCAGCCTCAAGAAAAAGCAGCAACAGCTTAGAGCTGCCCAAGATTTGCTAGCTGACAGATGGACTGAAGTCCTTGCGGCCGAAGAGTATGAACTCGAACGCCCCTCCAAGAGTTACCCGAAGCGCAGGCCGCTACCCCGATCAGAGGAGGAAGCACCTACATCACCAGCGCATGACATGGCAGACCGGCCACCTCGCGGCCGCGACAGAGAGGCCTCTCAGCCCTCCACCCAAGCCATGCCCCGACGCCGCTCAACTAAGGCACGGGAAAATGCGCCCGACCTGCGAGACATACTGTAGGATAAGGCAAGACAAACAAGATCGATCTACGGATCGCGCAGGCGCCCTACGGCATGTGAGAATGATCTTCACTCCGGATACAACAAATCCGGCCGGGCCGAACACAACAGACATAGCTCTTCCGAGCTACGTCGTGATATAGCCCAGTACAGAGGCGCCGCACACCCGCTATGCTTCACGAATGAAGTAATGGATCATAAAATCCCAGAGGGTTTCAAACCCGTAAACATCGAATCATACGATGGCACAACAGATCCGGCGGTATGGATCGAGGATTATCTCCTTCACATCCACATGGCACGTGGCGATGATCTGCACGCCATCAAATACCTCCCGCTCAAACTTAAAGGACCGGCCCGGCATTGGCTTAACAGCTTGCCAGGAGACTCAATCGGTTCTTGGGAGGACCTGGAAGCCGCATTCCTCGACAACTTCCAGGGCACATACGTGCGACCGCCGGATGCCGACGACTTAAGCCACATAATTCAGCAGCCAGAGGAATCGGCCAGACAATTCTGGACACGGTTCCTAACAAAGAAAAACCAGATAGTTGACTGTCCGAACGCAGAGGCTCTAGCAGCCTTCAAGCACAACATCCGCGACGAGTGGCTTGCCCGGCACCTGGGACAGGAAAAGCCGAAATCCATGGCAGCCCTCACGACACTCATGACCCGCTTTTGCGCGGGAGAAGACAGCTGGCTAGCTCGCAGTAACAACTTATCAAAGAACCCTGGTAATTCGGATACCAAGGACAAAAGTGGCAGGACACGTCGGAATAAGCAAAAACGCCGCGTTAACAGCGACAGCAATGAAGACACGAAAGTCAATGCCGGATTCAAAGGCTATAAATCCGGTCAGCAGAAAAAGCCATTCAAAAAGAATACTCAGGGCCCGTCCAGTTTGGACCGAATACTCGATCGCTTGTGCTAGATACATGGCACCCCCGAAAGGCCAGCCAATCACACTAACAAGGATTGTTGGGTGTTCAAGCAGGCAGGCAAGTTAAAGGCTGAAAACAGAGACAAGGGGCTGCACAGCGACGACGAGGAGCCCAAGCCGCCGAACAACAATGGACAGAAGGGCTTTCCCCCACAAGTGCGGACGGTGAACATGATATACGCAACCCACATTCCCAAGCGGGAGCGGAAGCGTGCGCTACGGGACGTATACGCGATGGAGCCAGTCGCCCCAAAGTTCAACCCATGGTCCTCCTACCCGATCACTTTTGATCGAAGGGACCATCCCACTAGCATCCGTCATGGCGGCTTCGCCGCATTGGTTCTTGATCCAATCATCGACGGATTTCATCTCACAAGAGTCCTCATGGACGGCGGCAGTAGCCCGAACCTGCTTTATCAGGATACAGTGCGGAAAATGGGCATAGATCCCTCAAGGATTAAGCCCACAAGAACGACCTTTAAAGGCGTTATACCAGGTGTAGAAGCCAACTGTACAGGCTCAGTAACACTTGACGTGGTCTTCGGATCCCCGGATAATTTCCGAAGCGAAGAGTTAATCTTTGATATAGTCCCGTTTCGCAGTGGCTATCACGCCCTGCTCGGACGAACCGCATTCGCAAAGTTCAATGCGGTGCCGCACTATGCATATCTCAAGCTCAAGATGCCAGGCCCTCGCGGAGTAATTACGCTCAACGGAAACACCGAACGCTCCCTCCATACGGAGGAGCATACGGCGGCTCTCGCAGCGGAGGTACAAAGTAGCCTTCTCAGGCAATTCTCCAGTCCGGCCATTAAAAAGCCAGACACTGCCAAGCGCGCCCAGAGTAACCCACAGCAGGACCGCCTGGCACACTCTGAGCAAGCGTAGCAATGCGGCCCCAACCCCAGCTTTCGCAACATAGCGAAACCAGTACCTCGCGTACATAACTACGCCCTTGAAATACCATGGGCACAGGGGAAGGGGCACAATAACGGCACGCCCAAAATACGGCTTAAAACGTACTAGGGGCTGCCGGATTCTTTTTTTCAATTTTTTCTTACTTTCAGGACTCCATACTTCGGATGACCTGTTCGGCAATTCGACTGCCGCACAAATGATGCAAGATCCAGGGAGGCAGACAAGCCATGCCGCATTATGGGACTCCCAGGTGGTCTCTGTTACGAGCGGTATACCTGTTTTAAATACAATTCCGCGGCCTGCCCCTGGTCAGGACATACTGAATAGTCCAATATCTTTTGCTTACCGCACTATTTGTATCGTTCGGCTTTGATAAATAGCCTCTCTATAAACAATGCTTAGCTTCTTGTCTATTTTTTGCATTATCTTCTTTTCACATTTATGTTTATTAAATGACATGATTGCACCCGTACACCATGGTACGGCAAACACGCCAGGGGCTTCAGTACCCCTCATAATGGTGTGAGAAGTCCGTACACTTTCACAAGTGCGGCACCCCGAACTTATAGCACTATATGCATCGGCTCCGAATCATGATTTGGGTCAATAGTTGGGTTTGCTTGGCTCCTATGTTTTGGTGCCTTACGTTCTGCTCTATCGGCTAAGGTAGCACTAGGAGAACCACTGCGATTGTGCCCCAGTTCAGCTGGGTTAAGCACCTCGGTGGAGAAAGCTAAAACTGACTGTCATGATGAGGTGAGAGATCGGTCGCTGTTCGAGAGGTTTTTCGAGTCCCGAAAGACTTATGCCGCTTCGAGCGAGGAGCTGGCTTTGTCCGGCCAAGGCGTGGATAGCGCCTCGAACTCGGTCTTCCGAACTAGGGGCTTCGCCGAAATTTAAAATTATAGAGTTCTATGGCTAAGTGAGAGTGTTCAAGCATTATAGTCCGATTGCCTGGTTCGTTGTGCTGAGCGCCTCCCTCGAAGGACCCAACTATGGGAAAAAGAGCGCTCAGGTTTATCCCGAACACCCCAGCACTAGTGGCATGGGGGCAGAAGCCGACGACTGGCCATCTCTCAATTTTTTGATAAACGGCCGCACAGAAAGTAATATTTTAAATTCAATAAGCATTGCTTAGCGCATATGAACAAGTTTTCAGCGCACAGGATAAACACGAGCGAGTTCATTCAAAAATCACATCCTTGGTACATTCATCCGCCACAAGGCGGGCACCTGCAAGAACATCCTTGTAGTAGTTCTCGGGCTTGCGATGCTCCTTCCCCGGCGGCGGCCCGTCCTTCACAAGCTTCTCACCGTCCAGCTTACCCCAATGCACCTTTGCACGGGCAAGGGCCCGACGGGCACCTTCGATGCAGACGGAGTGCTTGATGCCCTCGAGCCTCGGACAGGCCTCCACCAGCCACCGCACCAGCCCGAAATAGCTCCCAGGCAGGGCCTCTCCGGGCCACAGCCGAACTATGAAGCCCTTCATGGCCTGTTCGGCCTCCTTGTGGAGCTCGACCAGCTGTTTCAGCTGGTCGCTCAAAGGCACAGGGTGTCCGGCCTCAGAATACTGAGACCAGAACACCTTCTCCGTCGAGCTGCCCTCTTCAGCTCGGTAGAATGCGGCGGTGTCGGATACCCTGTGGGGAAGATCTGCGAATGCCCCTGGAGAGCTCCAGATTCAGGTAAGTAACAAGTAGTTTACTTTTATATTTCTGCTTTGCATGAAGAATGCCTTACCCGCTGCTATCTTCCTCATCTCCTCCAACTCTTGGAGGGCCTTTTGGGCTTCGGCCTTGGTAGACTTGGCAGTCTCAAGGGCCGTCGCGAGCTCGGATGCTTGCGTCTTTGACTCAAGCTCCAAACTCTCATGTTTTTTCATGAGAGCCTGAAGCTCTTGCTGCACCTCGCCGACCTGAGCCCCAAGTCTGTCTCGCTCGGTGCGCTCCGCGGCCGTTTTCTTTTTGGCCTCAGACAGCGCCTGCTTAAGGGTCGCCACCTCAGTCGTGGCCCCTACAATAAGCAGTACAATCCTGTTATTTTTTTTTGCAATCACGCCTTTTTATAGGCACTTTTTCTGTAAGGTATTTCTTACCTTCTTTCTCCTCGAGCCGCCGCTTGGCAAGGCCGAGCTCTTGCTCGGTCCGCTCGAGGTCCTGCTTCAGGACACCCACCTCTGCAGTCAGTGCGGCGGTGGATAGCAGCGAAGCCTGCATACACATATTGACTCTCTTTTTTGTTAGACTCCTGCGATATTTAATAGATCCTCTATTCGGCTTTTCTTTCCGAACGCCAAACAGAGCATCAGGGGCTACTGTCTATGCGGTAATATTTTTACATATTTTTACTTACCTCGAATCCTGTTAGAAGGCTAGCGCAAGCTTCAGTCAGTCCGCTCTTGACGGACTGAACCTTCTGGATCACCGTACTCATAATAGTATAGTGCCCCTCATCGATGGAGGCGTCGTCGAGCACCTCCAGCAGATTGTCCGGCACCTTCGGTAGGACGGAGGCCGCCGGCTCAGAAGGCTTGCTCCTCTTGCAAGGAGTTCGCCTACCGCGGTTCGGAACTGTGGAAGATTCCGACGCGGTGTCCGGCACAAAGCCAGACTTGGAGCCCTGGGGGGCCTTATCCCCTTCACTCCTGGAGTCCGGGAGGTTGCCTTGCGGCCCCTCCGGGACCACCTCCTCCTGCCCCGGAGCTTGTCGCGACGCCACTTCGGCGCCGTCTGCAGTGCGGGGGGAGACAGCGGGCGAAACTGAGTTCACGTCCGATGAGTCCAGGGAGCCGCCCGACGATTCGTCGAATTCAGCCCGGGGCGGACTGCATAATTACATTCAACATTAAGGAAAGCTGTGCAACAAAGGAACATCATGAGTTATTCTGATATCCGAACTTACGATATCGCCGGACGCTTGGCCCTCTTTGGCCACTCCTCTTTGCCCTCTTCGGCGTTGGGGGCGTAGTCCGGCGGAGGGGTCTTCCTTTTCCTAGACCCCTCGGCCTCCCCCGTTGGGGCGGCCTTCCTCTTCTCTCCTCCCTCCGCTGGGGGGGAGAGTTTTCTTCTTCCTCCTCGTTTTCGCGGGAGGAGGGCGTCGCGGACTCGTCAAATGACGAGTCCGACACCACCATGTTACGGGAACTCTTTCGAGTCCCCGTGGTCTTCTTCTTCTTGGCCTTCTTTTCCGGCACCACATAAGGCGCCGGAGCCAGCAGCTTGACTAGTAGAGCTGGGGCTGGGTCTTCGGGCAGCGGAGCCGGACAGTTAATCGGTCCGGATATTGCCCGCCAAGCCTGTCAAAGGTAACGGAGTTTAGATCCCACATAGAGTCAAACTATGAAAAAAGCTTAACATCCTGTAAAAGGTGAAGATAGCTTACCTCGCTAGCGTGACACTGCGAGCTGTATCCGCGGTCCTCGGAAGCGGATGCGGGAGCCTCGGCGCCCTTGAATAGCACCTTCCAGGCATCTTCGTACGTCGTGTCGAAGAGCCTGCTAAGGGTTTGGTGCTGCGCCGGGTCGAACTCCCACAGATTAAAATCCCGTTGTTGGCACGAGAGGATCCGGCGGACGAGCATAACCTGGATTACATTAACAAGCCGGATTGGCTTGTTCACCAGGGACTGGATGCATGTTTGCAATCCGGTCACCTCTTTTTCGTCACCCCACGACAGGCTCGTCTCTTTCCAGGACATAAGCCGCGTGGGGGGGTCCGGATCGGAACTCGGGGGCTGCGATCCAGTTCGGATCGCGTGGCTCGGTGATGTAAAACCACCCGGATTGCCACCCCTTTAGGGTCTCCACAAAAGAGCCCTCGAACCATAGGATGTTGGCCATCTTGCCCGCCATGGCGCCTCCGCACTCCGCCTGGCTGCCGCGCACCACCTTGGGCTTGACGTTGAAGGTCTTGAGCCAAAGGCCGAAATGAGGGCGGACGCGGAGGAAAGCCTCGCACACGATGATAAACACCGAGATGTTGAGGATGAAGTTCGGGGCCAGATCGTGGAAATCCAGGCCATAGTAGAACATGAGCCCCCGGACAATTGGGTGGAGTGGAAAACCCAGTCCGCGGAGGAAGTGGGGAAGAAATACTACCCTCTCATGGGGCCTTGGGGTGGGGAGAAGCTGTCCCTTTTCGGGAAGCCGATGCGCGATGTCCTTAGACAGGTATCCGGCCTTCCTTAGCTTCTTGACTTGGCCCTCCGTAGCGGAGGAGACCATCCACTTGCCTCCCGCTCCGGACATTGCTGGAGAAGGTTGAGGTGGGGAGTGCGGGCTTGGGCGCTGGAGCTCGAGTGCACAGGAGATGGATAGGCAAAGGAGGAAGAAGGCGTAGGTAAAAAGGTGGATCCTTATCCCCTTATATGGGCGGATGCGGTTGTGCGTCCCCACCAGCCTAGTAAAACTCGCTTGCCTCCCAAGCGCCGTGATAAATGGCGTGGTTGGGTTACCCACGTCCGTATTGATGAGAATCCTGTAAAGGGGGTACACGATCTCTGCTTTGACAAGACGTGCCAAGGAAACCGCCTCGCAAAACATGTTGAGGTGGACACTACTCTTGGTGTTTACAATCTTCTATGAAGGACTTGGAGGAGGAACCCGCCTTGCAATGCCGAAGACAATTTGCGCGCCGGACTCGTCATCATTGAAGCCTGGTTCAGGGGCTACTGAGGGAGTCCTGGATTAGGGGGTGTTCGGGTAGCCGGACTATACCTTCAGCCGGACTCCTGGACTATGAAGATACAAGATTGAAGACTTCGTCCCGTGTCCGGATGGCACTTTCCTTGGCGTGGAAGGCAAGCTTGGCAATGCGGAAATTCAAGATCTCCTATCATTGTAACCGACTCTGTGTAACCCTAACCCTATCCGGTGTCTATATAAACCGGAGGGTTGTAGTCCGTAGGCAATCAACTCCATATACAACAATCATACCATAGGCTAGCTTCTAGGGTTTAGCCTCCTTGATCTCGTGGTAGATCTACTCTTGTACTACCCATATCATCAATATTAATCAAGCAGGACGTAGGGTTTTACCTCCATCAAGAGGGCCCGAACCTGGGTAAAACATCGTGTTCCCTGCCTCCTGTTACCATCCGGCCTAGACGCACAGTTCGGGACCCACTACCCGAGATCCGCCGGTTTTGACACCGACAGTGGTTTTCTTATGACCGCCTGTTCGGCCGCTGTGCCAACGATGACCTCACGGGTCATCAAAAGCAATCTTCACGTCAACTCGGAACTCGCCGAGCAGTTAGATCCAATGGAGCTCTCTTCCCTAAACGAGCTCTTGGAACGCATCGCCGCCCTGGGAGTCGCTACAGACTACGATCAGATTGGGCCTAAACCCGATCTGAGAGAGATCAACTCTCCCCAGGTCACCCATCATGTTGCAGTAGTGGAGGAACAATGCGGCAACCCTTCATCTATCTTAAGGACTAGTTATGTCCGGACTCCCTATCCCTCCAAGCCGGATACCCGCGGAGGGGAGGACGTCACTCAAGACCTGAACCTATAGTCAGGCAGCGGGCTAGATTTATTGGAAAACATCCAAGAATCCAAACTTCTGAGTTCGGAATCTCCCTGGCCCCTGAGTCTCAGATTGGGTGAGGATTCGGATTCAATTCCACCCACCCACCCAAACATAAGCGATCTATCCCAAATTAGGCAATAGCCCGAAGAAACAGTACACCATTACTGGGCCAGATTCCTCCTGGTCATGAATAGGATAAAGGACTGCCGCGAGGAAGACGCAATTTCATTCTTCTGCAATAATTGCACGGACAAGGGAATCCTCAACGCCATAAGTCGCCGCGAAATTACACGCTTTGCCGACTTGGTGTCCATAGTACGAAAGTACTGTGCGATGGAAAGCGCCTGGAAAACCGAAATAAAATTTTGGGATAATCCGGCCCTGAATACAAACCCAGTCTAAAATAAAAGGGTGCATTATCGCCAGACACCCGGGTTAAACACCAAAAAGCAAAAATCCTCTACAGGGCATGGAACTGTACTGGAGGGATGGCTCAATGGACCCTGTAAAATTCACAGTGCAGAGGGCGCCACACCAACTCATAGCCTTAGAGCATGTTGGATACTCCGACAGGTGGCCAAAAGTGGCGAAGATCTTCTAACCCCAGAAGCCACAGAGCACCAGCCCAGGGATACCAGTACGGTATTAACAGTCTTCGAGACTTTTGCATCAAATAATATGCGAAAACGAACACTCCGCAGCCTTGCCGAGGTCTACCACGCGGCAACAATAAACCCATGGAGTGACACGGCTATTACTTTTAATTCCAGTGACAAACCTAAATTCCAAACAGCCCGAGCACCAGCCGCATTGGTCCTCAGTCCAATAGTGGTAGGCTTTCGACTCACCAAGGTACTCATGGACGGTGGCAGCGGATTGAACCTCATTTATGAGGAAACCCTTCGAAAAATGGAAACAGACTGGAACCGCATCGAGCGAAGCAGCACAACCTTTAGAGGAATAATCCCCAGTCAGGAAGCACGCTGTACTGGAAAAATCACACTAGATGTGGTGTTCGGCACGCCGGATAATTACAGGTCCGAAGAGGTCACGTTCCAAGTGGCCCCGTTCAGTAGCGGATACCACACTCTATCAGGGCAGGAGGTGTTTACAATCTTCCAAGCCATACCCCATTACGGGTACATGAAGCTCAAAATGCCCGGGTCCAACGGAATCATCACTCTTGCTAGTGATCCGGACATAGCACTCCGCGCCAAAAATAAGACAGCCGCACTAGCCCTCGAGGCACTATCCGAAGCCCTAGCGGCCAAGGAACTGACTGCGCTGCGCTCCACGGTGAACAGGGACGACGTGATACTCGATAAAAGATCCAAGTCCACCTCCTTTAAACCGGCGGACGAAATAGTCAAATTCCAAGTCCATCCAATGGACCCTACAAAAACAGCTTCCATCGGGGCACAATTAAACCCTGACGTCGACGCCGCACTACGAGAGTTCCTACGCGAGAACTGGGACATTTTTGCCTGGCACCCTTCAGACATGCCAGGAATCCCACGCAGGCTGGCCGAGCATAGCCTAAATATCCTAAAAGGATTCAAGCCAGTCAAGCAGGCTCTTCGGTGTTTCTCCGAACCTAAGAGACAAGCCATGGGAGAGGAACTAGCCAAGCTATTGGAGGCCGGATTCATCAGAGACATAAAACATCCGGATTGGCTAGCAAACCTGGTGATGGTACCAAAGAAGGACAAATCCTGGCGCTTGTGCGTCGATTTTAAGGACCTTAACAAGGCTTGCCCAAAGGATCCCTTCCCCCTCCCCCGCGTCGATCAAATCATCGACGCTACCGCAGGACATGATTCATTGTGTTTCCTCGACGCATACTCAGGCTACCATCAAATTAAAATGGCAGAGCCATACCAAGCCGCAAGGGCATTCATCACACCGTACGGCCCATTCTACTTCAACACAATGCCCTTCGGTCTCAAAAACGCCGGCGCAACATATCAGCGCATGATTCAGACATGTCTGGCAAACCAGATCGGCAAAACAGTGGAGGCATACGTAGATGACATGGTCGGCAAAACCAAGCATGTCGAATCTCTAGTAGACGACTTGAGGCTTACATTCGATAACCTCCGAACATACGACATCAAGCTCAACCCGGAAAAATGCATTTTCGGCGTACCAGCCGGAAAGCTCTTGGGCTTCATTGTATCCAGTAGAGGAATTGAAGCAAACCCAGCCAAGATCCAAGCTCTGTCACAATTGGACATCCCAAAGGACCTCAAACAAATACAAAAATTGACCGGATGCGTGGCGGCTCTAAGCCGCTTTATCTCCCGCTTGGGAGAAAAGGCATTACCCCTTTATCGCCTCCTCCGACGCACTGAACACTTCGAGTGGACGGATGCAGCCACGGCCGGACTCGAAAAAATAAAAGCCATATTGGCAACAAACCCAGTCCTGGCCGCGCCAAACATTGGTGAACCAATACTATTATACATTGTGGCAACTCATCAAGTAGTAAGCGCAATGCTCGTCGTCGAACGAGAAACGAACGGACACAAATTCCCCCTTCAAAAGCCGGTTTACTATGTGTCCAATGTCCTTACTCCATGCAAGTTACGGTACCCGCATTATCAAAAGATAGCGTACGCGGTATTTATGGCATCCTGGAAGCTGCGACACTACTTTCAAGAGTGTTCGATAACGGTAGCCTTGGAAGTACCACTTAACGATATTATAAACAACCGCGACGCGACGGGCCGGATTGCCAAATGGGCCATTGAGCTCCTCCCGTTTGACATAACTTACAAGCCACGGCGAGCTATTAAGTCGCATGTTTTGGCCGACTTTGTCGCCGAGTGGACGGAAGCCGAACTCCCTAAAGAGTACGGCACAGATTCAAACTGGATCATGCACTTCGACGGCTCCAAAATGTTGGCTGGTCTGGGGGCTGGTGTCGTTTTGACGTCCCCAACAGGAGATACAGTTCAATACGTACTACAGATAATGTATACGGACTCCAACAACGTAGCCGAATATGAGGCCCTTCTACATGGTCTCCGGATGGCAGTATCCGTGGGCATTCAACGCCTAGAGGTGCGTGGGGATTCGAACCTCGCGATATCCCAAATAAATGGAGACTTCGATGCCAAGGATCCGAAAATGGCAGCTTATCGCAATGTCGTCCTAAAAATGTCAGCTCGGTTCGAGGGTCTAGAATTTCACCATATAGCCCGGGAAAACAATCAGGCAGCAGACGTCCTGGCATGCATCGGTGCAAAACGCGATGCCGTCCCTCCCAACATCTTCTTGGAGAGGCTATTCAAGCCATCCGTAGTATGGGAAGGGGAACCCAGAAATAACAGCCCGGACCCAACCGCACTGCCCGACACCGAATATTCTGACATAATTGGAGGCTCTGCCAACAAAATAACATCTTCAGCCCACGTAATAATGGCAGTCATCGCCCTGTGGACAGAACCATTCCTAGCCTACATAACTAAGCAGGAACTTCCCGCGGACCAAAACGAGGCACGCTGCATAGTGCAGCGATCTAAAGCCTATAAAGTGCATGAGGGAGAGCTTTATAAGAAAAGCACCACCAGAGTCCTTCAAAGGTGCATCTCCGAAGAGGAAGGGCGGAATCTTCTGGCTGAAATTCATGCCGGACTCGGCGGTCACCACGCGGCGGCCCAGGCCCTTGTAAGCAAGGCCTTCCGTACAGGCTTCTATTGGCCGACGGCCCGGGCAGACGCTCAGGACTTAGTCCAACGATGCGTTGGTTGCCACCTTTTTGCTAACCAAAGCCATATGCCACCCACCACCCTCCAAACTATTCCCATCACCTGGCCCTTGGCGGTCTGGGGGCTTGACATGGTTGGACCCCTTAAAGGAGGAACCCACAAGCAAAAATACTTACTGGTCATGGTGGATCAGTTCACCAAATGGATAGAAGCCAAGCCTGTTAAGACGGCCGAATCCGGACCGGTGATAGACTTCATATCCGGGGTCGTACACCGTTACGGCGTCCCCCACGGCATCATCACTGATAACGGCACGAACTTTACGGCCGACAAGGTAAAACTCTGGTGCAAAAACATGGGCATCAAGCTTGATTATGCTTCAGTCTATCACCCACAAACTAACGGTCAGGTCGAGCAAGCAAATGGTCTTATCATGAGCGGCATCAAACCCAGATTAGTGCGGTCCCTCAAGGAATCTAACAGGCATTGGGTAGAGGAGCTCGACTCCGTACTCTGGGGGCTGTGGACCACGCCGAATCGCACTACCGGATACCCACCATTCTTTATGGTATACGGCATAGAGGCGGTCCTGCCCTGCGACATTATTCATGACTCACCTCGAGTGCGCATGTACGAAGAAAGAGAAGCCGATCTCGATCGGCAAGACAGTTTGGACGCCTTGGAGGAGGAGCGTGACATGGCAAAAGCCCGTTCCGCATTCTATCAACAGCAGGCTCGAAGATACCAAAGCAGAGAAGTACGGGCCAAAACTTACAATATTGGCGAGTTAGTTCTACGCCTGCCGGATAAGAAAAAGGACAAACTCAAGCCCAAATGGGAAGGTCCCTTCATCATTGACCAAGTCCTGACTGGTGGAGCGTACTGTCTGCGGGATGCATCGGATAATCGACTCGAGCCGAACCCATGGAACGCAGCCCGACTTCGAAGATTCTACGCCTAATGCCGGGCTATGTGTTCGTCTCCTTCCTCCGTCCATTTTTTATACACTATATGTCTTATATTTTTCTCCTTCTCCTTTTCTTTTCTCTCACAGCCTTTAGGGGCCCATTCATGCCTTGTTTGCATGCAACTGATGCGCTATCCGCGCTCATTATACTTGGGGGCTTCTTTAATAGAAGCTTATTCATACGGGCTTTATGCCCAACACATGTATTATCCTTCCGCATGTACCCTTTATTCACCATTATATGCATCGATGCGACTTAAGTTTTGGCCAAGCTGGGTTGCCTAGCTCTTGTATTATGCCCTACGTTCCCGTTAATTTGGCTAGGGCATAAGGGGAGCACCTCTGCGATTGTTACTGCCGGGTCAGCCGGTTGTGTACCTCAGACTGGGTGAAGCCGAAAGCTAACATTCTTAAGGGAATATTCGGTCGGTGACCTAAAGATGAATTTTTCACTTATTTACTTATGCGCCCCCAGATGTTTTGTCTGCGTCTCTTCTCGCAGTCCGGGCATGCACTTTAGGGCATGCTTCCCAGGGAAACGAACCCCTAACGGAACTATTCTCCCTGGAAGATGTTTCTTACTAACCATGTAATATAACATAACTAGTTGGGTACTTGTTCGTTAAAGCACTAATGACCCCTACGCCTGGTCTCCACGCATGCCCCGGTTCTTACATAACCGAGAGGGTATTCGGATACACTCCGGACCGTCGGGTCCCGAGGTTGAAGCGAAAAGGTCCACCACGACAAACGATCTACAATCTGGCTAGAAGGCATTATACATGTCACTTTAAATTACATAGTCAATTTGACTGGTTGAATTCCTCTTCAATACCATCCAATAGGCTATCTAGTCTACAGTCCTGTTGGGAATACTTTGCGGCCAATTCTACTTGGCCATACACAAAGCTCACAGGGATCTCCTTCCCCTCGGGCCCCACAGTTCCAACCTCGGCCATGTGGTTCGGGTCAGCCTTCGTGTACCGCGTCTTCACCATTGCCCAGGCTTCCTTGGCACCCAGACGGCAGGCTGATATATTCCATAATAGGAAGCGCCGCCACGCTCCCTTCAGCTTCTCTGCAAGCTCTCCAAGGCCTTCGGGCATGGAGACGGATGGCCACAAAGGCCTGGGCGACGCCTTGCATCACCTGCCAAACTCGTTCGTGCAGTTGTGAGAGCTCGGGAAGAAGGTCACCCGTAGAACCGGGCATTTCCTCGGCAGGACGACCTGTTAGCATACCTACAGACATAACTTTGTCAGCCAACTTCCTCACCAAACTCTTTTTCAAAGTTCGTTCAAGCACTTACTAAATATGCCGCGTCGAAGCCGCCGATTCTCCTTAACAGAGTCCGACAGTTGAGCACGAACATCTTTTAGTTCCACGCCCAGCTTGGTATTGGCATCTAGGAGATCATTCTTCTCCTGCCTCACCCTCGTAAGCACGCTCTCACCGGCCTTCAGCTGGCGTAGGAGCTGTTGCTTGTCCGGATTTACTCCAGCGTCATCTGCAATTTGATCGTCAGATCTGCATATATGCCGCACTCTATATGATACTTATCATTCGAAGGATATATTACCAGAGGGGGTCTCTTTGGGCTCCCCTGCTGCGACCAGTGCGGCCTGAAGTTGGGCTTTGCACTCTTCCAGCTCCTGGGACAGTTGGGTATTCTTTTCTATAAGAACCTGCATAACAAATGATCCTTAAATCAGTTATTCTAACTGTTTCAAGTCTCAGGGGCTACTGATATATATAACCACCAAATTTTCTCACCCGTATGTCTTTTACATACTGCTCCGTGCCTCTGGCTAGACCATTTTGAGCGGCACGGAGGTACGCATCTCCCGAGTTGAAGGCATCCAATGCCTCTTGGGAGAAACAAGCGTCACGAAGAACAGTCCGGCGACACCTGTGGTTCATGGCACTTTCCACCTCGGAATTTGTGGTGGACAGTTTATCCGCATCCTCTGTCGGAGGAGCACCCGGCGCATGCCTCGCATTCGTTCCCGCCTCCAAATCCAGCCTTGGAGCCTGGCTGGTGGAGGCGTGATTAGTAGCCTCTCCGGGTATAGTCCGGCAAGCGCTCTTTTTCCTAAAAAGAAGGCATGGGCGTTGATATGCCTATGAGAATAATGTCTTGGAATAAATACGGCGCGCCGTACTACTGCGCCGGTGTCTCAATCCGGACTGCGTGTCTTTTCAACCTGCCTGGCCTCACGGCCCCTTGTTGGCTAGTCGCCGCAGGCTCGGCCTTCCGCCTCGAGGACCTCCCTGCAAAACACGGTTGTTATACGGTAATCAAAAACACGCAAGGACGGATCCCTTTTCAAAGTACTAGGACTTCGGTCTCAGTTACCTGTGAGGCTGGAAGTAGCCCAGGGTAATCGGCCGTAATGGCCACCAAGGCGTTGTCATTGCTCAATTGGTAAAATAACCCATCGATGAGCTCCACAGATATGTCCGGATCCTCCTGGGAGGCCGGGTCAAGGGACCGTTCCGGGTCGTCGGGCTGTGGAGCGGGGTTGTTTATCTCCCTTACAGCCTGGCGTAGCTCCTGCGTTGAAATCGCTAGGTTGAATACTTAACTATGGGAATATGAAATGGATGGGCGAGAAAAAGTCTCCGCTTACACAGCTCGGAGGATTGTACATAGAAAATCTGCCCTGTGGGTTGACACAGAGGAATTCCTCCTCTTCTCCCCTGTACAAAGTGGATAAGATCTTTATTAGATCAGCAACCGATCCCGGCCCTTTACGGCCGTAGCGGGTGGCGTCATCCTCCCCGTTGAAATCCCACATGGGGTGACCTCTATACTGAAGTGGCTGCACCCCCCACATAATACATGTGGCCATGACCTTGATCATGGTCAATCCGAATCGAGCTAACAGACTTATCCGGCTCATCAGGTAAAGAATGTCCCTGTCATCTTCCTCCAGGGAGCTCCATGGACGCCAACTCCGGCGCTTCTTCAAAGGAGCGTTGTCGAACTCAGGGAGGCCGATTCGAATAGGATCCGGGAGGGGGACGCCTTCTATATAAAACCATTCTGAAGGCCGGTCTTCGGATGTCTTCTTTGGGGTTTCGGATAGATATCCAGTCCCGGCAATGCGCCACACTTCGGCTCCGCCCACTTGATATATTGACCCCTTCTGAGAACGGGGCACAAGGCAGAACAGCTTCTTCCACAGCGCGAAATGAGCCTCACAGCCCAAAAACAGCTCGCAAAGGGCTACGAATCCCGCAATATGCAATATGGAGGCAGGCGTAAGGTTGTGCAACTGGAGGCCGTAGAACTCCAGGAGCCCCCGGAGAAACGGATGAATTGGAAATCCGAGCCCTCTTACCAAATGAGGGACAAGGCATACCCGCTCTCCCTTGGACGGATTGGGAAGGCTCTCCGCTTGCTCTCCGCCATTATAGGTGGCAAGCCCGGCTCGAACCGGGACCATGTACGCTGGGGGAAGAAATCCCTTTGTCTAAAGCATCACTAATTTGCTGTGCGGGACGGAACATCTCTCCCAATCTCCAGGCTTGGGGCTAGGGGAGCGAGAGGAGGAGCTGCGTCGAACGGCCATGATGGAATGGATCTTTGTTGGATGCGCTCCGATGAAGGCTCGCCAAGGGAGTATGGTGTGATTTGGATCTAAATCCTCGTCTTTTTAATAGGCAGCTCATTCACACAGCTAGGGGGGTAAAGTAAAAACACCCTTGGCTCTTCACATTCACTCGACACGTGGAAAGTGGTCATTATTGGGCATGGAAGCCGAGGAGCGCAACATTCACAAGAGGTCGGATACTATTTCAACAGGTACACGGAATTTGGAGAGGAACCCGCCTTGCAATGCCGAAGACAATCTGCGCGCCGGACTCATCGTCATTGAAGCCTGGTTCGGGGGCTACTGAGGGAGTCCTGGATTAGGGGGTCTCCAGATAGCTGGATTATATTCTTTGGCCGGACTGTTGGACTATGAAGATACAAGATTGAAGACTTCGTCTCGTGTCCGGGTGGGACTCTACTTGGCGTGGAAGGCAAGCTAGGAAATACGGATATGCATATCTCCTCCTTTGTAACCGACCTTGTGTAATCCTAGCCCCTTCCAGTGTCTATATAAACCGGAGGGTTTTAGTCCGTAGGACAACAACCACAACATACAATCATACCATAGGCTAGCTTCTAGGGTTTAGCCTCTCTGATCTCGTGGTAGATCTACTCTTGTACTACCCATATCATCAATATTAATCAAGCAGGATGTAGGGTTTTACCTCCATCAAGAGGGCCCGAACCTGGGTAAAACATCGTGTCCCCTGGCTCCTGTTACCATCCGGCCTAGATGCACAGTTCGGGACCCCTACCCGAGATCCGCCGGTTTTGACACCGACACCCTCAGTTATACGTTTCATTTCCTTGTACCCCAAAAGAAGACTAAGCTCTTTATGATGCTCAAGGGTAATCAAATTATCACAATTTTTGGATACGATTCGGTCATGAAACCATTTGCATTGGAGATTTAGATGACCATGTTCATTGCAAAGTTCACAAGGGGCGCGGAAAATATTGAATTATTCAGCACAAACATCAAGACTTTCTTGCAAGAATTTAGTTTCTAAATACTTATGCCTCTTGCCATATCTTTCTTCCCTATTTGGTGTATACTTGCAAACCCAATGCACTCCACAAAAATTGGCATGTTTATATGAGACATTTTCATAATAACTAGTGCAATCATCATTAGTACCATGGATATTCAAGGCGTTCATACTAACAACATTGCAATCATTCTCATCATTCAAAGATTTAGTGCCAAACATTTTAATGCATTCTTATTCTAACACTTTGGCACAATTTTCCTTCCTATCATACTCACGAAAGATATTAAAAAGATGAAGCGTATGAGGCAAACTTAATTCCATTTTTTTGTAATTTTATTTTATAAACTAAACTAGTGATAAAATAAGAAACTAAAAGACTCGATTGCAAGATCTAAAGATATACCTTCAAGCACTCACCTCCCCGGCAACGGCGCCAGAAAAGAGCTTGATGTCTACTACACAACCTTCTTCTTGTAGACGTTGTTGGGCCTCCAAGTGCAGAGGTTTGTAGGACAGTAGCAAACTTCCCTCAAGTGGATGACCTAAGGTTTATCAATCCGTAGGGGCGTAGGATGAAGATGGTCTCTCTCAAGCAACCCTACAACCAAATAACAAAGAGTCTCTTGTGTCCCCAACACACCCAATACAATGGTAGATTGTATAGGTGCCTAGTTCGGCGAAGCGATGGTGATACAAGTGCAATATGGATAGTAGATAAAGGTTTTTGTAATCTGAAATTATAAAAATAGCAAGGTAACTAATGATAAAAGTGAGCGTAAACGGTATTGCAATGCGTTGAAACAAGGCCTAGGGTTTATACTTTCGCTAGTGCAAGTGCTCTCAAAAATAATAACATAATTGGATCACATAACTACCCCTCAACATGCCACAAAGAGTCACTCCAAAGTAACTAATAGCAGAGAACAAACGAAGAGATTATGGTAGGGTACGAAACCACCTCAAAGTTACTCTTTCCAATCAATCCGTTGGGCTATTCTTGTAAGTGTCACAAACAGCCCTAGAGCTCGTACTAGAATAACACCTTCAGACACAACTCAACCATAACCCTAATGTCACCTAGATACTCCAATGTCACCTCAAGTATCGGTGGGTATGATTATACGATATGCATCACACAATCTCAGATTCATCTATTCAACCAACACATAGAACCGCAAAGAGTGCCCCAAAGTTTCTACCGGAGAATCACGACGAAAACGTGTGCCAACCCCTATGCATAGGTTCAAGGGCGGAACCCGCAAGTTGGTCACCAAAACATACATCAAGTGAATCACGTGATATCCCATTGTCACCACAGATATGCACGGCAAGACATACATCAAGTGTTCTCAAATCTTTAAAGACTCAATCCGATAAGATAACTTCAAAGGGGAAACTCAATCCATTACAAGAGAGTAGAGGGGGGAGAAAAAATCATAAGATCCAACTATAATAGCAAAGCCCGCGATACATCAAGATCGTATCACCTCAAGAACACGAGAGAGAGAGAGAGAGATCAAACACATAGCTACTGGTACATACCCTCAGCCCCGAGGGAGAACTACTCCCTCCTCGTCATGGAGAGCACCGGGATGATGAAGATGGCCACTGGAGAGGGATTTCCCCCTCCGGCAGGGTGCCGGAACGGGTCTAGATTGGCTTTTGGTGGCTACAGAGGCTTCTGGCGGCGGAACTCCCGATCTATTATGCTCCCGGATGTTTTTAGGGTATATGGATATATATAGGTGGAAGAAGTACGTCAGGGGAGCCACGAGGGGCCCACGAGGGTGGAGGGCGCGCTCAGGGGGGTGGGCGCGCCCCCCTACCTCGTGGCTTCCTTGAAGCTTCCTTGAGGTGGACTCCAAGTCTCCCTGGTTGTTTTCCTTCCAAAAGTAAGTTCCGTGAAGTTTCAGGTCAATTAGACTCTGTTTGATTTTCCTTTTCTGGGATACTCTAAAATAAGGAAAAAACAGAAACTGGCACTGGGCTCTGGGTTAATAGGTTAGTCCCAAAAATCATATAAAATAGCATATAAATGCATATAAAACATCCAAGGTTGATAACATAATAGCATGGAACAATCAAAAATTATAGATACGTTGGAGACGTATCAGCATCCAAGATGGGTATAATAAAAACTATCATAAAAAGTGCATTGAATACTATGAGAAGTTTGATACTTGATGATTGTTTTGAGATATGAAGATGGTGATATTACAGTCATGCTAGTTGAGTAGTTGTGAATTTGAGAAATACTTTTTCTAAAGTTTGTGATTCCCGTAGCATGCACGTATGGTGAACCGTTATGTGATGAAGTCGGAGCATGATTTACTTATTGATTGTCTTCCTTATGGGTGGCGGTCGGGGACGAGCGATGGTCTTTTTCTACCAATCTATCCCCTTAGGAGCATGTGCGTAGTACTTTGTTTCGATAACTAATAGATTTTTGCAATAAGTATGTGAGTTCCTATGAGTAATGTTGAGTCCATGGATTATACGCACTCTCACCCTTCCGCCATTGCTAGCCTCTCTAGTACCGCACAATTTCACCGGTACCATACACCCACCATATACCTTCCTCAAAACAGCCACCATACCTACCTATTATGGCATTTCCATAGCCATTCCTAGATATATTGACATGCAACTTACCACCGTTCCGTTCGTTATGACACATTACATCATTGTCATATTGCTTTGCATGATCATGTAGTTGACATCGTATTTGTGGCAAAGCCACCGTTCATAATTTTTTCATACATGCCACTCTTGATTCATTGCACATCCCGGTACACCGCCGGAGACATTCACATAGAGTCATATTTTGTTCTAGTGTCGAGTTGTAAATTTTGTGTTGTAAGTAAATAAAAGTGTGATGATCATCATTATTAGAGCATTGTCCCAAGTGAGGAACGGATGATGGTGACTATGATTCCCCCACAAGTCGGGATGAGACTCCAAACAAAAAATAAAAAAATAAAAGATAAAAGGAGGCCGTAAAAAAAGAGAAGGCCCAAATAAAAAAGAAGAAAAAAGAAATGAGAGAAAAAGAGAGAAGGGACAATGTTACTATCCTTTTACCACACTTGTGCTTCAAAGTAGCACCATGATCTTCATGATAGAGAATCTCCTATGTTGTCACTTTCATATACTAGTGAGAGTTTTACATTATAGAAATTGTCTTGTATATTCCAATGATGGGCTTCCTCAAAATGCCCTAGGTCTTCGTGAGCAAGCAAGTTGGATGCACACCCACTTAGTTTCTTTTGTTGAGCTTTCATACACTTATAGCTCTAATGCATCCATTGCATGACAATCCCTACTCACTCACATTGATATCTATTGATGGGCATCTCCATAGCCCGTTGATACACCTAGTTGATGTGAGACTATCTTCTCCCTTTTGTCTTCTCCACAACCACCATTCTATTCCACCTATACTGCTATGTCCATGGCTCACGCTCATATATTGCGTGAAGATTGAAAAAGTTTGAGAACATCAAAAGTATGAAACAACTACTTGGCTTGTCATCGGGGTTGTGCATGATTTAAATACTTTGTGTGGTGAAGATAGAACACAGCCAGACTATATGATTTTGTAGGGATAACTTTCTTTGGGCATGTTATGTTGAGAAGACATGATTGCTTTGTTAGTATACTTGAAGTATTATTATTTTTATGTCAATATTAAAATTTTGTCTTGAATCTTCCAGATCTGAACATTCATGCCACAATAAAGAAAATTACATTGAGAATTATGCTAGGTAGCATTCCACATCAAAAAAATTTGTTTTTATCATATACCTACTCGAGGACGAGCAGGAATTAAGCTTGGGAATGCTTGACACGTCTCCAACGTATCTATAATTTTTGATTGTTCCATGCTATTATATTATCTGTTTTGGATGTTTAATCGGCTTTAATATACCTTTTTATATTATTTTTGGGACTAACCTACTAACCAAAGGCCCAGTGCAAATTGCTGTTTTCTTTGCCTATTTCAGTGTTTCGCAGAAAAGGAATATCAAATGGAATCCAAACGGAACGAAACCTTTGGGAGAGTTATTTTTGAAGCAAACGTGATCCAGGAGACTTGAAGTGGACGTAAAAAAAGAGGCGAGGAGGCCACGAGGTAGGAGGGCGCGCCCAGGGGGTAGGCGCGCCTGACGGTGTCCTGGACTAGGGGGTACTCACCATGTCGTCTCCCGATCAGCTAGATCGGGCCGAGGACCCCCATGGCGGTTCACTCATGGGCCACTTCAGGCAGCCCATGCCGCACACGAGGAAGATTCCACAAGACTTGATGATCAAGACAAGGACTCCTCTCCACCAACGTATTCGACTACGACTCTTGTTATCCTAGGCCTCCGGTACATTACATAAGCCGAGGCCAGGCTAGTCGCTAGACTATTATGACATTATTCATCATACCCTCAGGTTTTAGTCCACAACATATGATCTCGAGGTAGGTCAACTCTGTACTTGATACTCCATCAATATAAATAAGAGCAGGACATAGGTTTTTACCTCCATCAAGAGGGCCTCAACTTGGGTAAAACATCGTCTCCTTCATTCCTGTTACCATTGATCCGAGAATCCACAGCTCGGGACCCCCTACCCCGAGATCTGCCGGTTTTGACACCGACAATGGTGCTTTCATTGAGAGTCCCGCTGTGAGATCGACAAAGGATCAATGGCTCTCCTGCAGATCAACTACGACGTCAGCGTCTTCGTCGCCGGCTCGACTGGTCACCTTGGCTTGACCAAGGACTTTGCCCCGCCTCCAATCTTCATGTTTGGACGAGTGCCTTCATCAAACATCAACTCCGATCTCTATCATGATCATGGAGGAATCATCCTTGGAGCTCGGGGGCTCAACGTCAACATTGCCCTCGGGCGACCGTGTTGTTCTTCCGGACAACAAACTTGTATCCGCTGCCACCACCTCCTCGAGCATCGCTTTGACAATTGCTTCAGTGGAATTGTGCGGAATTGAGTCTACAACAACCCTGTTAAATTTCATCGTGTTCCAATGGAGCAATCTCCGCCGATCTCCGATATACCGGAGCCCCGTCGAGTCTGGACGGGAATCAGGATGAGTTTAGGGCATGATCTCCAGAGCCCAGCTTGGAGGTTATTTGGAAGATCCAACCCGTTAATCTTCTGTGGAATTTCCATATCTACCGCCTCTCAAAATTTCAGCTCGATCCGACCGTTCAAACTCCGGAAACCTTCCGATTAGTGCATCACTTTTCGGATCTATTTTCTGGGCAAATACGAATCCGACATGAGATCATCTCTCTTCATGAACGAGATATTGGACAACATTTTTGGAAGAATCTCTTTCTAGGGTATTGTGTTTTGTTTCCGAACACATGCTCACGAATTTTGCTCCTTTTCGTAGGTAATCTTCACCGTCATGCTGGTGTCAAACCAGTCCGACAATATTGCTTCACGGATGCCGACTTGCACTAGACACGTCGTCGCTTTGTTGAGCCTAGCTCAACTTCTTCGGATCATCATCTCGGCGAGCCGAACAAAGAGTTTAGAGTCACAAAGGATAAATCATAACCAACATCGCCACCCTATGGATTACACGGAGCGGGCACACCGGCATCGCTGCATGGTCACTTCATCAAGCCGGCATTGACCGCGTCACAAGTTACGACCTGCGTCGCCATGGCCACACTGTTGCTTCTTCAAGCCGATGCCCAGCATGCCAAATTGCTTCAACACCTTGGCTGACACGGCAGCTGCAACATCTCCTTAACGACTCGCTCCGTCACCTCGGCTGGACCGGGGGCTTCACCATATCTTCATCAAACCTACTCCGGTGACTTTGGCGTCACCAGCCAACCTACTTCGACTCATCGGCTGACATGAAGGCTTTGACACCTCAGCTGGATCAGGGACTTTGCTATTTCTTCATCAACATACTCCGGTGACTCTGGCGTCACCAGCAGACCAGCTTCGTCACGTTAGCTGGACCGGGGGCTTTGCCTCAGCGAGCCAACCTTTGCCAGCGTCGCCATGCCGTCGCTTTATCGCCCATCAGGCAATGGGTATGTGGATCGAGTCCCAATTTTGGGAGTCACCTTTCTTCGGATTGCTACAACAAATAAAGCAGGTGCTATTAATCCTAGTAATTTTTGCTTGTTTGGGTTTATTTTTCCCGAGGAATTATTATTCTGGTTTGTTCCATCGTCTGTACACAGGTCTATAAATGGTGGCCGCATTAACGACGGTCACATGGTGGTTCGGCTTTGCCACGCCTTTACCGCATCACGCCGACGCCCTGCATCGACATTGACTTCGGCGCCAGGCCACATATCTTTAAATAAATTATTTTGCGTAAACTAATTACACGAGGATTTTTATATTTTTATATTATTATTGTTGGACTACACTATTTTACATGTGTAGGTAATCGACTTCGACTGTGTCACGCGGTCACTTCGGCAAGCCGACGTCATCGCCCCAATTGGCCTAAATCGGCTCAGGTGATTACCTTGTTGGTCGAATTGCCATACCGACATGTTCAGTTGCCTCGAGACTTCGGCATCGCTGAGGGAGCTCTACCTCATCGAGTGTTTGGCACACAGGACATATTTCTTTTATTACTGACTTTGCATAAATTATTAATCATGCATCCTTTTAAAAAAAATATTATTATTATTACTATCTTCGACTTGCACTATCTTCTGTGCACAGGTAAATGATCCGGATTAGGCAGCACTGTCACCTCGGCGTATCGACATACCACGTTACCTCGGCTGGACCGGGGGCTTCGTCATCACTTCATTAACCCACGTCGGGTACTTCGGCACCACACTGCCGGCCTGCATCGGCAGTGCTATGTCGCCACTTCGGAGCGTCAAGCTCTTTGCTCTGCCACCTCGGGACCGGCTTGGGGGCTGGGAGCTCATCCCGCCATAAGCTCAGACCGCGTCATCAATACCGAGCACATTAACCAGCTAAGTCACTTTCATGCTCAACAACTTTTAGTTTTCAATTTTGTTCGGTTCGACCAAGCATTATACTTTTTCTGGCAAAAAGTTGTTTGTGAAAAACTTCCTTGTCAAAACTTTGTTTGTGACACACAAATTCAAATACCCCGTTTACTTGGGGGCTTCCTTTATGAAGTCTTTCCTCTTGCATATGATTATACTTGTATGGCTTCGTTCCTTGTTCGTGTATTACGCCACAATATGCACCATGTTGACTTAAGTGTTCCGCAAGCTGGGTTGCCTTGCTCATGTGTTTACCCCTACGTTCCCGATTATTCGGCTAGGGTGTAAAAGGAGCACCTCTGCGATTGTCATGATCGGGTCATCCGAGCTCGGACATCAAACTGGGTGAAGCCGAAAGCTAGCGCTCTTATTATTTTCAATCATGGTCGGCACACAACGGAACTCATGAGTACAAAAATCTATTGCACAAGTCTCATACTAACAATGAGGAACCGAAGAAAGGTATCGCTGGGGGTACTATTTTCTTCGAAGATGCTTCTTACACTTCGTCAGTAATATAGCATAAGTTCCCAGAGCGTGATTTGTCTGTTATAGCCTTATGGCCTGATTGCCTGGTTATTGGAAGCACCGTCGATATTCTCGATAGGTGGAGTACATAATACTTTTCGGCCCTTGACCAAAGAGGGAGAAGTCGACGGTCGGTTAAGACGCGTTTGAAAGTTTGGGTGAACATAGATATGATATAAGTACTTCGGTACATACAATCATTATACATAAAATTCTTTTACCCAAGTTTACTGGAGGGCTCTTAAATTTATATGAGCCATTTTTATAGTAAATGTGTTTTCTTCTTAGTCGTTGCAAAATCTTTTTCTATCACTCCTTTTTTGACGCGAGTGTGTGGTCAATAGCCGGATAGCCCATTTTCTCTCGAGTGACCACTCGAGTTTAATTCGCTAAACTGGTCTAATGAGTAGTACTCCGCCTTCGGGGTAGGAGGTTGCAGCCGTAGGCTGACCCCCTTGAAGTATTGAGATCGGGTGTGTCATATTAATGCACGACAGAAGCACAAAAGTAAGAACAATTTTCGGATTGGCACCAAATGACTTGATTTAGTTCGGGCGTAAAGTTATTACTGAAGTTTTTTGGTTTTTCATGTCTATGGCACTTTTAAACTATTTGTTTATTTCCAGCATAAGTCTCGTAGTGCAGCGCTAGACACCTTTAGAGATTCGGCACAAAAATTCTCGAATATTGCTATATATGCATCGGTTTCGAATTGTGTCTTTGGTCAATAGTTGGGTTGCCGGGCTCTTGTGCTTGCCTCCTACGTTCCGCTTTGTTCGGCTAGGTGTGCAAAGGGAGAACCACTGCGATTGTGCTTCCAGCTCGAATGGTTAAGCACCTCAGTGGAGAAAGCCGAAAACTGACTATCACAATGGGTGTAAACTGGTCAGCGATCCGATGACGGTATCAAACTATAGATCGATACCGATTACCCCATGTTAAACGATGGGCCTTTCATAACACTAGCCGAAGTGATAATGGCTAGACTTCGGTCGGTGCCGAACACTAACCGGGGGCTCGTAGCTAGATTCCCTAGTTTAAAGCTCCTATGACTAAGTGAAAGTTATAAAGCCCGCATATCTGATTGCCTCATTTCTGCTAACGCAGCCGCCTTCAGGCACCGAGATATCGGCTAAGCGTTGTCTTCTTATTGCGGAAACACCCTGCGTAGCATCTACAAGGGGGTGGAAGCCGAAGATGGGCCACTTTCAAGTGATAAACGGTCGCAACGGAGTCAAAATAAATATATCATCGGTGTTCGTATTATATATATGTGTGTATATATATACGAGGGCTACCTTCCGTAATCATTGTTATAAAGCCATATATATGCATCAATTTGACTTAAGATTTTGGCCAGGCTGGGTTGCCTGGCTCCTGTGCTTACCCCTACATTCCTGATTGTTTGGCTAGGCGGTAAAGGGAGCACCTCTGTGATTGTTACTACCGGGTCATTCGAGTTAGTACCTCAGACTGGGTGAAGCCGAAAGCTAGCGATCTTAAAGGATATAATTGGTCGGCAATGACGGAAGTGAAATTTTTGGTTCATTAATACCATAGAGTTCGAGAACTTTCCCCGAACTAAATCCTCAAATATTTTTCCTCCCACATTGATTGGAGGTGAGGTTTCATGATCATGATCAGCATGACAACCCAAAGAAAGGAACCGATAGTGGGATTATTTTCTTTGAAAGATGTTTCATATCTCTCTGCGTACCTTTGTTTATAAAACCGTATGGCCGGATTGCCTTGTTTTCCATAAGTCTTTGCCCTTATAACGGCTTTATAAAGTAGGAAAAACACTCCCCAGCTTCTGACCGAGGAGGTTGAAGCCGATGGTCGGTCAACAAAGTTTTGTACAATGCGGATCTGAGCATTAATGATGTAAAGTACTTGGATACGTAGAATCATTACACATATTTTGTGATTTTACTTTGGATATTGATCCTTAATTCGGCCACCCGCGCCCACATTAAGGCTCAGGGGCTACTGGGCTTCGGGATTATCATTAACTAATATTAAAAGGGGTGTATCGATCCCCTGATCTGGTGTTGCCACCCGACCAGTGTCTCGGGGGCTACGGCATTGCCTATTCAATGTAGAAAATTCAAAGTGCTCAGTGTTCGGCTGGACCAAACTATGGGCAAACGCGTCTTCAGACAATAATAAGTACCATCTGGGACTTATCCGGCATCAAGCTAATATATTACGGCGACTTCTCAAAACCCTCTCTCAAGGGCTCGTCTGCCGATCACTATTACCTCTAATATATTACACTGTGTTTCTATTCCTATGTATGCTGCCGAGCTAGGAGTTGATCCTCAGGCCGATTTCATGACCTGAGTCTCAGAAGCTAATAGGATCAATGGTTTCATATTTTCCTTCAGGTGCATCTTGGATTTTAGGCCGACAGACACCTTGAGGGATACTGGCCATACATCTCGTCAGCAAATAAATCTATAGGCATCGGAAATAAAATCCGCAAACAATCAGCCCATGACCGAGGTGCTGAGCCACCTCGGAAGCAGTTCGACATATAGCTTGGATGCAAGTGGCTGGCTCCTTAGAGGGCATTTCCGTCATTTAGCTCGGCTAAAAGTTTTTCAAGACCAAGGTAATCTATGACACCTCAGATACAGTCCAGCATTGGAGCTCGGATACATTTCGGCGTTGGTGCTTGGCTGCAAAAGATACCTCGAATGCAGTCTAGCATTGGAGCTCGAACGCGAGAGGACACTGCCGCACAGGAAACACTTCGAACCCGAGGTGGGCGTAAAAATAACAAGGCATTGATAACGGCTAATAACTTAAAGGGGCTCATCAGGATACCCGACGTGTAAACTCTTCGGATTTACTTCAGCGATCCTCAAGATCGAAGATAAGAAGATTTGTTGAACCAGTTTTCAAGATTGACGACCGAAGATGAAGAACAGTTCGGAAGAATCGAGGAGTGTCTCCAACTTGAAGACCGGATCAGGGGGCTACTAACGGTGTCCTGGACTAGCGGGTACTCACCACGTCGTCTCCCGACCAGCTGGATCTGGCCGAGGACCCCCATGGCGGTTCACTCATGGGCCACTTCGAGCAGCCCATGCCGCACACGAGGAAGATTCCACAAGACTTGATGATCAAGACAAGGACTCCTCTCCACCAACGTATTCGACTAGGACTCTTGTTATCCTAGGCCTCTGGTACATTATATAAGCCGAGGCCAGGCTAGTCGCTAGATTATTATGACATTATTCATGATACCCTTAGGTTTTAGACCACAACATATGATCTCGAGTTAGATCAACTTTGTACTTGATACTCCATCAATATAAACAAGAGCAGGACGTAGGGTTTTACCTCCATCAAGAGGGCCCGAACCTGGGTAAAACATCGTATCCTTCGTTCATGTTACCATTGATCCGAGAATCCACTGCTCGGGACCCCTACCCTGAGACCTGCCGGTTTTGACACCGACAACGCCCCCACCCTTGTGGGCCCCTCGCAGCTCCACCGACGTACTTCTTCCTCCTATATATACTCATATACCCCGAAAACATCCAGGAGTACCACAAAACCCTATTTCCACCGCCGCAACCTTCTGTACCCGTGAGATCCCATCTTGGGGCCTTTTCCGGTGCTCCGCCAGAGGGGGAATCGATCATGGAGGGCTTCTACATCAACACCATAGCCTCTCCGATGATGTGTGAGTAGTTTACCACAGACCTTCAGGTCCATAGTTATTAGCTAGATGGCTTCTTCTCTCTCTTTGGATCTCAATACAAAGTTCTCCTCGATTCTCTTGGAGATCTATTCGATGTAATTCTTTTTGCGATGTGTTTGTCGAGATCCGATGAATTGTGGGTTTATGATCAAGATTATCTATGAACAATATTTGATTCTTCTCTGAAATCTTTTATGCACGATTTAATATCTTTGCAAGTCTCTTCGAATTATCAGTTTAGTTTGGCCTACTAGATTGATCTTTCTTGCAATGGGAGAAGTTCTTAGCTTTGGGTTCAATCTTGCGGTGTCCTTTCCTAGTGATAGCAGGGGCAGCAAGGCACGTACTGTATTGTTGCCATCGAGGATAAAAAGATGGGGTTTATATCGTATTGATTGAGTTTATCCCTCTACATCATGTCATCTTGCCTAATGCGTTACTCTGTTCTTATGAACTTAATACTCTAGATGCATGATGGATAGCGGTCGATGTGTGGAGTAATAGTAGTAGATGGAGAATCGTTTCAGTCTACTTGTCGCGGACGTGATGCCTATATACATGATCATGCCTAGATATTCTCATAATTATTCGCTTTTCTTTCAATTGCTCGACAGTAATTTGTTCACCCACCGTAGAATTTTCTATCTTGAGAGAAGCCACTAGTGAAACCTATGGCCCCCGGGTCTATCTTCCATCATATTATTTTCATATCAAAGTTGCTATTTCTATTACCGTTTATTTTGCAATCTTTATTTTCCGATCTATATCATAAAAATACCAAAAATATGTGTCTTATTATCTCTATCAGATCTCACTTTCGTAAGTGACCGTGAAGGGATTGACAACCCCTTTATCGCATTGGTTGCGAGGTTGTTGTTTGTTTGTGCAGGTACTAGGCGACTTGCATGTTACCTCCTACTGGATTGATACCTTGGTTCTCAAAAACTGAGGGAAATACTTACGCTACTTTGCCGCATCGCCCTTTCCTCTTCAAGGGAAAACCAATGCATGCTCAAGAGGTAGCAAGTGCCGACGGCACCGCTCTAAATCACGCCGCAACAAAGATAGCAATACCGGCACGAGAGACAACAATACTCCGGATGACGCCGAAGACCAAGAAAACTCCGTCGAGCAAAACTCTTAACAAGACGATCGGGAGGATAGGCAAGTTAGCCCTGATGAACAGGCTGCAAACAAAGACTCAGAGGACAGTAATTACCTTCCACCCTTCGAGGATGAGGTGAGCATCGGTGACGAAGACTTTATCGTCCCTGAGGAACCTCTTGAGCAGTAGCGCTTTAAGCAACGGCTAATAGCCACTACAAGGAGCCTGAAAAAGAAACAGCGACAGCTTCAAGCTGATCAAGATCTACTCAATGACAGATGGACTAATGTCCTGGTAGCCGAGGAATACGGCCTCGCGTGCCCAACCAAAAGTTACCCAAAGCGTAAACTGCTACCTCAATTCGATGACGAGGCACGCGAGCCCATACCAGCAGCACGTAATGTGGCTGACCGACCACCTCGTGGCCGGACAAAACGACAACTCAAGCTGAACACCGGCCCATACTATCTCACCGTAAAGGTAGAGACACAACAGTTTGGGGATACACATATGACCTGCGGCATGACCTAAAAATAAAGCAGGTCCGGCCAGATCGATCTATGGATCGCGGGGGCGTGCCTCGACGCACGACGACGGCTATCAAGCCGAACATGACAAGCGCAATCACGTCTGGGCCAAAAACCGCAGACGGACTCCATCCGAACTACATCGCGATCTGGCCCGATATGGAGGCGCCGCACACCCCCTTGTTTCATTGATGAAGTAATGGAGCACGAATTCCCAGAAGGGTTTAAACCCGTGAACATCAAATCAAATGATGCGACAATAGACCCCATGGTATGGATCGAAGATTTTCTTCTCCATATTCATATGGCCCGCGGTGATGATCTTCATGCCATCAAATACCTCCAACTAAAACTCAAGGGCCCAGCTCGGCACTGGTTGAACAGCCTGCCCGAAAATTTCATTGGCAGCTGGGAGGACCTGGAAGACGCCTTCTACAACAACTTCCAAGGCACATACGTCCGACCTCCGAATGCCGATGACCTAAGTTATATAGTCCAATAGCCCGGAGAGTCAGCCAGGAAATTCTGGACTAGGTTCTTAACTGAAAAGAACCAGATCATCGACTATCCGGATGCTGAATCCCTAGCGGCCTTTAAACACAGCATCCGCGACGAATGGCTCGCCCGACACCTCGGCCAGGAAAACCAAAGTCCATGGCAGCCCTCACGGCACTCATGACCAGCTTTTGCGCGGGCGAAGATAGCTGGCTAGCCCGTAGCAATAACAATGCAAGCGAACCTGGCACCTCTGAAGCTAGAAATAGCAACGGCAAGCCCCAACGCAACAGACACAAGCGTCGAAGCAACGATAACAATACCGATGACACGGCGGTCAATGCCAGATTTAGTGACTCCAAGTCCATCCAGTGGAAGAAGCCATTTAAAAGGAACAATCCGGGCTCATCCAGCTTGGACCGCATACTCGATCGTCTGTGTCAGATAGACGGCACCCCCAATAAGCCAGGCAATCATACCAACAGAAGCTGTTGGGTCTTTAAGTAGGCCGGCAAGTTGAATGTCAAGAATAAGGAAAAGGGGTCACAAAGCGAGGACGATGACGAGGAGCCCCATTCATCGAACACAGGGGGATAGAAGAAGTTTCCCCCTCAGGTCAAAACAATGAACATGATATACGCTACCCATATCCCCAAGAGGGAGCGCAAGTGCGCGCTCAAGGATGTCTACGCGATAGAGCTAGTCGCCCCAAAATTCAACCCATGGCCATCCTGCCCGATCACCTTTGATCACAGGGACCATCCGACTAGTATCTGTCATGGCGGTTCAGTCGCACTGGTTCTCAACCCAATAATTGATGGATTCCACCTCACACGAGTCCTCATGGACGGTGGTAGCAGCCTCAATCTGCTCTATCAGGATACAGTGTGCAAAATGGGCATCGATCCATCAAGGATCAAGCCCACCAAAACTACCTTTAAAGGAGTTATACCAGGAGTAGAGGCCCGTTGCACGGGCTCAATCACATTGGAGGTCATCTTCAGATCTCCGGACAACTTCCGAAGCGAAGAATTAATCTTCGATATCGTCCCCTTCTGCAGTGGCTATCATGCACTTCTCGGACGAACCGTGTTTGCTCGATTCAAGCAGTGCCGCACTATGCTTATATCAAGCTCAAGATGCCCGGACCACGCAGTGTCATAACAGCCAATGGAAACATGGAGCGCTCCCTCCGTACCGAGGAACACACCGCGGCCCTTGCAGCGGAAGTACATAGCGGCCTTTTAAGGCAGAACTTTAATTCAGCGGCCAAGCTCTCGGACACTGTCAAACGAGTCCGGACTACTCCACAACATGACAGTCCGGCTCGTCAGGAGTTAGACTAGCAATTTGACCTCCGTCTCAGTCCCGATCAAGTGGTGGCATACGTACCACGCGTACAAAACTACGCACTAAAAATACCATGGGTAGAGATGGAGTCATAACCAGGCTGTGGTCCACAATACGTCTTGACCTTCCCTGGACACACATACTTTTACGTTTCTTGTTATCCTTTTTAGGTTTCTTTTCCACAGGCCCCTCTCGACGGCCTGATCATCGGTCCTTTCGAAGGACGGACATACCAAGGTGGCAAGCAGCGCAGACGTGTGGGGGGATCTCTAGATGTTCTTCTTAACGATCATTCTACCTGTTTTCACGACCCGTACGCAGCTCCCCCTTGGTCTTGGCATGTTAAATAGCCACCGCTTCTTATCGCACTATTTGTACAAATATGCTTTGACGTATTAATTAAAATTATAATGAAAATAGTTTGCGGCCTAACTCATGTGGCACTGGCTTTATACTTCATTTTATTTCGCTATTCTTATCGATTGCATCCGCACACTTTGGTACGCCGTAATTCGCCAGGGACTTTATTGCGCTCCATACTACGGCAACAAGTCCGAACACTTCTGTAGTATAGTTTGGCCCCCAAATTTAGCATTATATGCATCAGCTCCGAATCATGTCTTTGGTCAATAGTTGGGTTGCCCGGCTCCTGTGCTTACTACCTTACGTTCCGCTCTATCGGCTAGGGTAGTAAAGGGAGAACTACGGCGATTGTGCCCTGGTTTTTCCGGATGAGCACTTAGTAGAGAAAGCCGAAAACTGGCTGTCATGATGCGACGTGAGCCGGTCAGCTCTTTGGAGGTTAAAATCTCTTGTGATTTTTCCGCTTTATGCGACAGATCGGCCTTCACCCGATCAGGTGTCTACAACACCCTAGTCGGGACTAACGAATACTAGGGATTGCGCCTACATTTCTATTGTCAAACTCCTATGGCTAAGTGAGGGTGATAAAGCCACATAGTCTGATTGCCTGGTTCGCTGCGCTAAACACCTCCTTTAAGGAGCAAAATTTTGGATCAAGAGTGTTTAGGTTTCAACCCGAACACCCCCGTACTACCTACATGGGGGCTGAAGCCAATGACTGGCCAACTATCAGATTTAATCAAACGGACGCACAGGAGGTAAAATTCCAAAATAAACAGCAAGCATTATATTACATATCAGTCTTGTTTTCACCATACAGGGCGGGATAACATGAAGGTACTCATTCAAAGATAATGTCTTTTGAACATTGACCCTCTACAATGCAGGATCCCTTGAGGACATCATCAAAATACCGCTCCGGCATGCGGTGCTCCTTGCCAGCAGGCGGTCCCTCGGTCACGAGCTTGACGGTGTCCATCTTCGCCCACTGTATCTTGACACAGGCGAAGGCCATCCGCCCACCTTCGATGCAGACCGACCGCTTGATGACGTCAAGCCGGGGGCAGGCACTGACCAGCCGCTTCACGAGCCCGAAGTAGCTACGGGGTATGACTTCGGCAGGCCATAGCCAGATTATTAAATCCTTCATGGCTAGTTCAGCCACCCTATGTAGTTCGACCAGCTATTTTAGCTGATCGCTAAAGGGCACCAGATGTTCAGGCGCAAGGTATTGTGACCAGAACATATTCTCCGTCGAGCTCCCCTCTTCGGCTCGGAAGAACTCAGTAGCGTCAGAAACACTGCGCGATAGATCCGCAAAAGCCCCTGGAGAACTCCAAATCCGGGTGTCGGTGTCAAAACCGACGGATCTCGGGTAGGGGTTCCCGAACTGTGCGTCTAGGCCAGATGGTAGCAGGAGGCAGGGGACACGATGTTTTACCCAGGTTCGGGCCCTCTTGATGGAGGTAAAACCCTACGTCCTTCTTGATTGATATTGATGATATGGGTAGTACAAGAGTAGATCTACCACGAGATCAGAGAGGCTAAACCCTAGAAGCTAGCCTATGGTATGATTGTTGTTCATCCTACGGACTAAAACCCTCCGGTTTATATAGACACCGGAGAGGGCTAGGGTTACATAGAGTCAGTTACAATGGTAGGAGATCTACATATCCGTATCGCCAAGCTTGCCTTCCACGCCAAGGAAAGTCCCTTCCGGACACGGGACGAAGTCTTCGATCTTGTATCTTCATAGTCCAGGAGTCCGGCCGAAGGTATAGTCCGGCCATCCGGACACCCCCTAATCCAGGACTCCCTCAGTAGCCCCTGAACTAGGCTTCAATGACGACGAGTCCGGCGCGCAGATTATCTTCGGCATTGCAAGGCGGGTTCCTCCTCCAAGTACTTCATAGAATATTTTGAACACAAAGGTAGTGTCCGGCTCTGCAAAATAAGTTTCCACATATTGCCATAGAGAGAATAATATTTACACAAATCTAATCTGCTGACGTATTCTGTAGCGTGACATCACACCACGGCCAAGTCTTTATTCGAATTGTTTTACTGTCCCACCTCAGCGCGTTTAGCGAGGCGGTTTCCTTGGCACGTCTTGTTAAAACAGAGATCGTGTCCCCTTATTCCGGGATTCTCATCAATACGGGTGTGGGTAACCCAACCGCGCCATTGACTATGGCGCTTGGGAGATAAGTGAGTTTTACTAGGCTGGTGGGGGTGCATAGTCGCGTCCGCCCATATAAGGGGATAAGGATCCACCTTTTCATCCACGCCTTCTTCCTCCTTTGCCTATCCATTTCCGCGCATTCGAGCTCCAGCGCCCAAGTCCACACACCCCACCTCAACCTTCTCCATCCATGTCCGGAGCGGGAGGCAAGTGGATGGTATCCTCCGTCATGGAGGGACACATCAAAAGACTGAGGAAGGCCGGATACTTGTCTAACGACATTGCGCACCGGCTTCCCGAAGAGGGGCAGCTCATCCCCACCCCTAGGCCCCATGAGAGGGTGGTGTTCCTCCCCCATTTCCTCCGCGGACTGGGCTTCCCTCTCCAGCCATTTGTCCGGGGGCTCATGTTCTACTATGGCCTGGATTTCCACGATCTGGCCCCGAACTTTGTGCTCAACATCTCGGCGTTTATCGTCGTGTGCAAGGCTTTCTTCCGCATCCGCCCCCATTTCGGCCTATGGCTCAATACTTTCAATGTCAAGCCGAAGGTGGTGCACGGCACCCAAGCGTAGTGCGGAGGCGCCATGGTGGGCAAGATGCCCAACGTCCTATGGTTCGAGGGCTCCTTCGTGGAATCCCTAAAGGGGTGGCAGTCGGGGTGGTTTTACATCACCGAGCCGCGCGACCCTGAATGGGTCGCAGCCCCCGAGTTCCGATCCGGACCCCCTACGCGGCTCGCCTCCTGGAAAGAGACGGGCCTGTCGTGGGGTAAAAATGGAGAGCTGACCGGACTCCAAACATGCGTCCAAACCCTGGTGGACAGGAAGCTCAAACTTGTCAACGTAGTCTAGGTTATGCTCATCCGCCGGATCCTCCCATGTCAACAACGGGCTTTCAACCTGTGGGAGTTCGACCCGGGGCGACACCGAACTCTGAGCAGGCTCTTCGACACGACGTATGAAGATGCCTCGAAGGTGCTTTTCAAGGGCGACGAGGCCCCCGCATCCGCTACCGAGGATCACGGATTCAGCACGCAGCATCACGCTCGTGCAGTAAGCTGTTTTTACCTTTTACAGGGTATTAGTTTTTCATAGTTTGACTCCATGCGGGATCTAAGCTCCCTTACCTTTGACAGGATTGGCAGGAGACATCCGGACAGATCAATTGTCTGGCTCCTTTGCCCGAAGGCCCAGCGGACGCTCGCTTGGCGAAGCTGCTGGTTCCGACACCCTACGTGGTGCCGGAGAAGAAGGCCAAGAAGAAGGCCACAGGGACTCAAAAGAGTGCCTGGCGCCAGGAGGTGTCGGATTCATCATCCGACGACTCCAAGGCGCACTCCTCCCATGAAGATGAGGAGGAGGAAGAAGAGACCTCTCCCCCTCCAGCGGGGGGAGGGAAGAAAAGGAAGGCCGCCCCAACTGGGGAGGCCGAAGGGTCCAAGAGGGGGAAGACCCCTCCTCCGGACTACTCCACCAACGCCGACGACGGCGAAGAGGAGTGGCTGCACAGGGCCAAGCCCCTGGCGAGATCGTAAGTATCCGGATACCAGAGTGATTCATAGTATTCCCCCATTGCACAGCTTTTCCTTACGTCGAACATGATTGTGCAGTCCACCCAAGGCCGGGCTCGACGAGTCGTCGAGCGGCTCCCTGGATTCGTCAGATGTGAATTCGCTTCCGACGGCTTCCTCCCCCCACCCTACGGACGGCGCCGAGGTGGCGTCCCAACAGGTTCCAAGCCAGGAGGAGGTGGTCCTAGAGGCGCCGCAAGGCAACCTCCCGGACTCCAGGCGTAAAGGGGATAGAACCCCCAAGGGCTCCAAGTCTGGCCTTGAGCCGGACACAATGCCAGAACCTTCAATGGTTCCAGACTCCGGTAGGCAGCCTCCTTCCAAGAGGAGCAAGCCTACCGAGCCGGTGACCTCCGTCCAACCGGAGGCACCGGATAATTTTCTGGAGACACTTAACGGCGCCTCCATCGACGAGGAGCACCGCACTATTATGAGTGCGGTGATCCAGAAGGTTCAGTCCGCCAAGAGCAGACTGACTGAAGCCTGTGCCAGCCTTCTAACAGGCTTTGAGGTAAGTAAAGAATATGTAAAAATATTACCGCATAGACAGTAGCCCCTGATGCTCTGTTCGGCGTTCGGAAAGAAAAGCCGAATAGAGGATCTAATAACATTCGCAGGAGTCTAACATAATCAAGTCAATATGCGTATGCAGGCTTCGCTGCTGGCCTCCGCCGCACTGACTGCGGAGGTGGATACGCTGAAGCAGAACCTTGAGCGGTCCGAGCAAGAGCTCGGCCTAGCCAAGCAGCAGCTCGAGGAGAAGGAAGGTAAGAAATACCTTATTGAAGTATGTGAAAGGTGCAATTGCAAAAAGTGACATGATTAACGCAGCTATTGTAGGGGCCACAACTGAGGTGGCGACCCTTAAGCAAGCGCTGTCCGAGGCTGAAAAGAGGGCGGCCACGGAGCGCACCGAGCGGGAGAAGCATGAGACGCGGGTTGGCGAGGTGCGGCAAGAGCTCCAGGCTCTCATGAAAAAACATGAGAGTTTGGAGCTTGACTCGAAGACGCGAGAGTCTGAGCTCGCGGCAGCCATTGAAGATGCCAAGTCTGCCAAGGCCGAAGCCCAGAAGGCCCTCCAGGAGGTTCAGGCAATAAAAAAGATAGCGGCGGGTAAGGCATTCTTTATGCAAAGCAAGCACGTAAAAGTGAATTACTTGTTACTTACCCGAATTCGGAGCTCTCTAGGAGCATTCACAGACTTGCCCCGTAGCGTGTCTTATGCCGCCGCCTTCTACCGAGCCGAGGAGGGAATCTCGACGGAGAAGGTGTTCTGGTCTCAGTATGCTGAGGCCGAACATCCGGTGCCCTTAAGCGACCAGCTGAAACAGCTGGTCGAGCTCCATAAGGTGGCCGAACGTGCCATGAAGGGCCTCATAGTCCGGCTGTGGCCTGGAGAGGCCATGCCTGGGAGCTACTTCGGGTTGGTGAGGCGGCTGGTGGAGGCCTGTCCAAGGCTCGAAGTCATCAAGCGCTCCGTATGCATCGAGGGTGCCCATAGGGCGCTTGCCCGTGCGAAGGTGCGCTGGGGCAAGCTGGATGCTGAGAAGCTTGTGAAGGATGGGCCACCGCCGGGCAAGGAGCATTGCAAGCCCGAGATGTACTATGAGGGCGTTCTGAAGGGTGCCCACCTTGTGGCGGATGAATGTTCCATGGATGTAATTTTTCAGTAAACTCGCTCGTTTTGTCCTGTGCACTGAAAATTTGTTCATGTGCGCTAAGCAATGCTTTTTGAATTTAAAATATTACCTTCTGTGCGGCCGTTTATCAAATTAGAGAGATGGCGAGTCGTCGACTTCTGCCCCCATGGCACGAGTGCTGGGGTGTTCGGGATAAACATGAGCGCTCTTTTTCCCATTCTTGGGTCCTTCGAGGGAGGCGCTCAATACAACGAACAAGGCAATCGAACTATAATGCTTGAACACTCTCACTTAGCCATAGAATTCTATAATTTTAAATTTCGGCAAAGCCCCTAGTGTTCGGAAGACCGAGTTCGGGGCGCTATCCATGCCTAGGCCGGACAATGCCGACTCCTCGCTCTAAGCGGCATAAGTCTTTAGGGACTCGAAAACCTCTCGAATAGCGACCAACTCTCGCCTCATCATGACGGTCAGTTTTAGCTTTCTCTACTGAGGTGCTTAGCCCAGCTCAACTGGGGCACAATTGTAGTAGTTCTCCTAGTGCTACCTTAGCCGATATAACGGAACGTAAGGTACCAAAACATAGGAGCCGGGCAAACCCAACTATTGACCCAAGACATGATTCGGAGCCGATGCATATAATGCTATAAGTTCGGGGTGCCGCACTTGTGAAAGTGTTCGGACTTCTCACACCGTATTGTGGGGTACTTAAGCCCCTGGCGTATTGGCCGTACCAAAGTGTACGGGTGCAATATGTCATTAATGAACATATATTCGTAAAAAAAGAGTAATGCAATAATAGACGGAAGCTATGCATTGTTTATTTAAAAAGGCTGCGATCAAAGCAGGATAATACAAATAGTGCGATAAGCAAAAGATGGGACTATCAAATATGCCCTTTCTAGGGGGCGAGCTGCGGAATGTTATGCGAAACAGGTAAACTGCTCGTTATAGAGACCACCTTAGAGTTCCGTAGTGCGGGGTAGCTTTATGCTTCCTTGGTTGTATCGTTTGTGCGGCAATGGTACTGCCGGACAATCCTTCCGAAGAATGGAGTCCTGAAAATATGAGAAAATTAAGAAATCGGCAGCCCCTAGTGCAGTTTAAGCCGCGTTTCGGGCGTGCCGTGATGGTGCCCCTCCCCCTGTGCCCATGGTATTTCCAGAGCGTAGTTATGTACGCGCAGCACTGGTTTCACAAGTTCGCGAGGGCTGGGGTTGGGGCCGCATTGCTACGCTTGCTCTGAACATGTCGGGCGGTCCTGGTGTAGGTTACTCCGGGCGCGCTTGATGGTGTCTAGACGTTTAATGGCCGGACTAGAGAATTGCCTTGAGAGGCTGCTTTGTACTTCCACTGCGATAGCAGCCGTATGCTCCTCCGTTCGGAGAGAGCGTTCGGTGTTTCCATTGACCGTGATGACGCCTCGAGGGCCTGGCATCTTGAGCTTGAGGTATGCGTAGTGCGGCACCACATTGAACTTGGCAAATGCGGTTCGCCCGAGCAGTGCGTGATAGCCACTGTGGAATGGGACTATGTCGAAGATTAACTCCTCGCTTCGGAAATTATCCGGAGATCCGAAGACCACTTCAAGTGTAACTAAGCCTGTACAGTTGGCTTCCACACTTGGTATGATGCCTTTAAAGGTCGTTCTGGTGGGTTTAATCCTCGAGGGATCGATGCCCATTTTCCACACTGTATCCTGATAAAGCAGGTTCAGGCTGCCGCCGCCGTCCATAAGGACTCTAGTGAGGTGAAATCCATGAATAATTGGGTCTAGAACCAATGCGGCGAATCCGCCATGACGGATGCTAGTGGGGTGGTCCCTTTGATCAAAAGTGATCGGGCAGGAAGACCATGGGTTGAACTTTGGGGCGACTGGCTCCATCACGTATACGTCCCTTAGAACACGCTTCCGCTCCCTCTTGGGGACGTGGGTTGCGTATATCATGTTCACTGTCCGCACTTGTGGGGGAAAACCTTTCTGTCCACTATTGTTCGGCGGCCGGGGCTCCTCCTCGTCATCGCTATGCAGCCCCTTGTCTCTGCTTTCGGCATTTAACTTGCCTACCTGCTTGAACACCCAACAATCCATGTTGGTATGATTGGCTGGTTTTTCGGGGGTGCCATGTATCTGGCATGAGCGGTCGAGTATTCGGTCCAAACTGGACGGGCCCGGAGTATTTATTTTGAATTGCTTTTTCCGCTGACCGGGTTTAGAACCTTTGACTCCAGCATTAACTGATGTATCTGCAGCGTTGTCGCTGTTAATGCGGCACTTTTGCTTGTTGCGACGCGACCTGCCACTGCTGTCCTTGGTATCCGAATTACCAGGGCTCTTGGTCATGTTGTTGCTGCGAGCTAGCTAGCTGTCTTCTCCCGCGCAAAAGTGGGTCATAAGTGTCGTGAGGGCTGCCATAGATTTCGGATTTTCCTGTCCTAGGTGCCGTGCAAGCCACTCGTCGCGGATGTTATGCTTGAAGGCTGCTAGGGCCTCTGCGTCCGGACAGTCGACAATTTGATTTTTCTTGGTTAGGAACCGTGTCCAGAATTGTCTGGCCGATTCCTCTGGCTGCTGAATTATGTGGCTTAGGTCATCGGCGTCTGGTGGTCGCACATAAGTGCCCTGGAAATTGTCGAGGAATGCGGCTTCCAGGTCCTCCCAACAACCAATTGATTCTGCTGGCAAGCTGTTAAGCCAATGCCGAGCTGGTCCTTTAAGCTTGAGTGGGATGTATTTGATGGCGTGTAGGTCATCACCGCGGGCCATGTGGATATGAAGGAGATAATCCTCAATCCATACCGCAGGATCTGTTGTGCCATCATATGATTCGATGTTCACGGGTTTGAAACCCTCGGGGATTTGATGATCCATTACTTCATCTGTGAAGCATAGTGGGTGTGCGACGCCTCTGTATTGGGCTACATCACGACGCAGCTCAAGCGAGCTTTGTCTACTGTGTTCGGCCCGGCCGGATTTACTGTATCCGGCATGACGAGTACTGTCTCGTGCCGTGGGGCGCCCATGTGATCCGTAGATCGATCTTATTTGCCTTGCCTTGTCCTCAAATATATCTCACAGGTCTGGCACATTTTCCCATGCCTTGGTATTTTTTGAGCGGCGCCGGGGTGCGGCTTGAGTGGAGGGCCGAGAGGCCTCTCTGTCACGGCCACGAGGTGGCCGGTCGGCCGCATCATGCGCTGGTGATGTAGGTTTAGGTGCTTCCTCCTCTAATTGGGGTAGCAACTTGGGCTTTGGGTAGCTCTTGGAGGGGCGTTCGAGTTCACACTCTTCGGCCGCAAGGACTTCAGTCCATCTGTCGGCTCGCAAATCTTGATCAGCTCTAAGCTGTTGCTATTTTTTCTTGAGGCTGCTCGCCATGGCCATAAGCCTGCGTTTGAAATGCTCTTGTTCGACGAGATCCTCCGGCACGACAAATTCGTCATCGTCGAGGCTTGCCTCGTCTTCGGAGGGAGGCATATAATTATCGTCCTCGACCTCTCTGTCTGCCGCTCTCTCATGAGGGCTGGCTTCTCTATCCTCCTGTGCTGAATCCTGCTGGGGGTGGTTGTCTTCGGCACAGTCCGGGGTGTTATTATCTCCCGTGCCGGAATCACCGTTTTTGTTTTGGCGGGATTTAGAGCGGCGCCGCTGACGCCGGCGCTTAGGCTGCTTCTTGGAGGGGTCATCCTCCGCTGTTCCATCGCCATTCCCTTCTTTTGGGTTGTCCACCATGTATATATCATACGACGAGGTGGCTTTCCAGTGCCCTATAGGCACTGGTTCTTGATCGTCTCCTGCATCGGCGTCCATACCGTCGATGTCTTCGGAGTCAAAGTCGAGCATGTCGGTTAAATCATCGACAATGGCTACGAACTGGGTGGTGGGTGGGCTTTGAATTTCTTCATCATCCGCATCCCAACCTTGCTAACCATAGTCCGGCCAGGGCTCTCCTGACAAAGACAGAGACTTTAGTGAATTCAGAATATCGCCGAAGGGCGAGTGCTGAAAGATGTCCGCGGTGGTGAACTCCATGATCGGCGCCCAATCGGGTTCGATCGGTCGGGGCGCGGAGGACACGGAGTCTGGAGAGGAGTCCGGTTCCTTGGAGTCATGGGCCTCGTAGAGAATAGGGCTAGTGTTCAGCTCGATCATCGTAGAGATTGCAGCCCCTGAGGCGGTGTCTAACCACCCATCCTCGATTGGTGTGATCGGCTCCGAGCTAGGGGTCGGAGCCGACACAGGTGCGACCTCCAGGGCACTGTTCGGCGGCAGAGCTAAATCATGCCCATCGTGACAGTGTGGTGCGCTCGGCTGTGGTTCGAATCCGTCGAAGATCAGGTCTCCGCAGATGTCGGCCGTGTAGTTCAAACTTCCAAATCTGACCTGATGGCCAGGGGCGTAGCTTTCGATCTGCTCCAGATGACCAAGCGAATTGGCCCGCAGTGCAAAGCCGCCGAATACGAAGATCTGTCCAGGGAGAAAAGTCTCACCCTGGATCGCATCACTGTTGATGATCGGAGAAGCCATCGGGCCTAAAAGTGACGACACAGAGGAACTCTCAATGAAAGCACCAATGTCGGTGTCAAAACCGGCGGATCTCGGGTAGGGGGTCCCAAACTGTGCGTCTAGGCCGGATGGTAACAGGAGGCAGGGGACACGATGTTTTACCCAGGTTCGGGCCCTCTTGATGGAGGTAAAACCCTACGTCCTACTTGATTGATATTGATGATATGGGTAGTACAAGAGTAGATCTGCCACGAGATCAGAGAGGCTAAACCCTAGAAGCTAGCCTATGGTATGATTGTTGTTCGTCCTACGGACTAAAACCCTCCGGTTTATATAGACACCGGAGAGGGCTAGGGTTACATAGAGTCGGTTACAACGGTAGGAGATCTACATATCCGTATCGCCAAGCTTGCCTTCCACGTCAAGGAAAGTCCCTTCCGGACACGGGATGAAGTCTTCGATCTTGTATCTTCATAGTCCAGGAGTCCGGCCGAAGGTATAGTCCGGCCATCCGGACACCCCCTAATCCAGGACTCCCTCACCGGGTCAGTAAGAGGAACCTTTTCTTCGCATACTTGCTCTGCATAATAAAGGCCTTACCCGCCGCGATTTTTCTGGCCTCCTGAATTTCCTAGAGGGCGCCCTAGGCTTCAATCCGGGCATCGTGTGCGCTTTGGCGGGCCTTGGAGAGTTCGGTCTCTTGATCTGCAATATTGCGCTCCAAGGATTCACATTTCTTCATGGCGTCCTGGAGCTCCTGCTGGACCTCATCAACTCTGGCCTCGTGTTTTTCATGGGCGGCTTACTCCTCTGCCGTTTTCTTTTTGGCCTCTGCCAACGCCTTCTTGAGGATCTCCAGCTCGGTCGCCGCTCCTAACAAATATCATGGCACTTGGTCAGCACAAATCATTCATCCTTTCTGGATCTACAAAAGGTTATTGCATACCTCACTTTGTCTTCTAGCTGCTTTTACATGGCTGAGCTCTTCCTCGGCCCGCTCCAGACTCTGCTTCAGTACGGAGACTTTGGCAGAATGAGAGGTCGCAGCCAGCAACGACGCCTACTTATTCACATAAGACATATTTGGTTAGTCTCCTACGAATTTACTTGATCCTCTGTCCGGCTTTTCTTTCCGAATACCGGACAAAGTCTTAGGGGCTACTCTCTATACTATGACATTCTTTTTATACAATTGCGTTGCTTACCTCAGAGCCTGTCAGGAGGCTGGTGCAGGTTCGGTCAGTCCACTCTTAACGGACTGAACCCTCTCAATCACCGTACCCATATGGTGTTCCTCAACAATGGAAGCGCTTTGTAGCGCTTCCAGTAGAGTATCTGGTGCCTCTGGATGGACAGAGGTCACCGGTGGAATTGGTGCACCTCCTTCTTTTGAAGGAGGCTGCTTGCTGGATTCCGGAGCCATATAGGTCTCCGAGATCGTATTCGGCTGGGGACTAAATTGGATATGCCCCCCATCGCCAGTCTCCATGGGGATCTCCTCCCCCATGTGTCCGGCGGCCGAGGTATCATCCTCTGGTGCCATCACGATGACCTCCTGCATCTCTTCGTGGCCTGGGAAGGTCCTTTGGGATAGCACCTCAGCTCGTCCATGGCCTTGGGAGAAGAGTCCGCCGGAAGGGACCCGCTGTCCATTACCTTCAGATCCAGCGAATTCTTCGAAGATGAGGATCGCTTGAGGTCGGAACGAGCCGGACTGCAGCGCATAATTCAACATGTTAAAATCATGAAGTAAAGGAGCTGGATATTTGTGTGCGTCTTCGAGTACTTACGATTCGTCAAGGGGATTATCCCTGGGGCGCCACTCGGAGCTGCTATCAATGTCCCACGCGGAGTTGTCCACGGCAGAGGCCTTCCCCTTCTTGGACGCCTCTGCCTCTTGATGTGTGGAGGCCTCCCTTTTCTTCCCTCCCCCCTCTGGGGGAGAATCCCTTTCCTCCTCCTCGTCGTCATCATAGGTGTGGGAGGAGTGGGTCTCGGCGTCTTCGGACATACGTCCGAAGTGCCCTTACGGCGGAGACCACTCCTGGTCTCCCTGGCCTTCTTCTCCGGTGCTTGGTAGGGCATCGAAACCAGAATCTTTGTCAGAAGAGGGATTGCTGGGTCTTTGGGCAGCAGAGCCGGACACTGGATCCACTCCACCTTCTTTGTCCAGCCCTGAAAAAATGAATGGGGAAGCTTAGACGTCTTCCTTGAATATGCAAGTAAAGGATACACCTTGAAATACGGAAAACCTACCGCACTAGCGGGATGGGCCAGGTCGTGCCCGCGGTTCTCGGTCGTCGCCGGCCACATCTCGTTGGCCTTGAAGAGCACCTTCTAGATGTCTTCGTGCGTAGTGCCGAAGAACTGCTGCAAGGTCTGGTGTTTGGGCGGATCGAACTATCATAGATGGCAAGTCCGGCTTTGGCACGGAAGGATCCGGCGAGCAAGCATCACCTGGATCACATTGACAAGCTTGACACTCTTGTCCACCATGCTCCTGATGCGCGTCTGAAGCGTTGTCAGCTCATCCGACGAAGACCAGTCCAGGCCCTTCTCTAGCCAGGAGGTGAGCCGCATCGGGGCGTCGGATTGGAATTCAGGAGCCGTGGCCCAGGTGGCTTCGTGAGGCTCTGTGACGTAGAACCACTGTTGTTGCCACCCTTTGACGGTTTCCATGAAGGTACCCTTGGGCCATATGACGTTGGGCATCTTGCTCACCATGGCGCCTCCGCACTCTGCATGTTAGCCATCCGCCACCTTCGGCTTCACGTTGAAGATCTTCAACCATAGTCCAAAGTGGGGTGGGATACGGAGGACGGCCTCGCACACGACAATAAATGCCGAGATATTGAGGAAGGAGTTGGGGGCCAGATCATGGAAATCCAGCCCGTAGTAGAACATGAGTCCGCGGACGAATAGGTGGAGAGGAAATCCCAACTCGCTGACAAAGTGGGGGATGAACACAACCCTCTCATGGGGCTTCGGTGTGGGGACGATCTTTCCCTTGGCCGGAAACCAGTGGGCGATTTCCTTGGCTAAATACCCGACCTCCCGGAGCTTGGTGATGTCCTTCTCCTTGACAGAGGAAACCATCCACTTGCCTTGCGCTCCAGAACCGGACATGGCTGGAGTGCTTTTTTGAGGTGGAAAGGATGGAAGCTTGGGCACTGGAGCTCGAGAATGGATGGGCAGAGAGAAGGAAGGCGTGGGTGAAAGAGGTGAATCCTTATCCCTTTATAAAGGCAGTGAATATCAAGCGCCACACCACTCGCCCTAAAACTCGCCTATTCCCCAAGGGTCGTGCAGGCGGCGCGGTTGGATTACCCACGACCGTATTGACGAGAATCCCGCAATAAGGGGACACGATCTCTGCTTTGACAAGATGTGCCAATGAAACCACATCTTGAAACATGGAGCGGGAGGCTAAAAACGGTTTGAAATAATGACCGGGCTGTGAAGCGATGTCACGCTACAAAACTTGTTAGTGGATTGGACTCATAAAATATTATACTCTCTGCGTGTGTGTGTGGTACTTGTTTTGCAGAGCTGGACACATTTTCTGTGTTCGAATGATGTTTTGGAGTATTCGGAGGAGGAACCCGCCTTGCAATGCCGAAGACAATCTGCACGCCGGACACATCATCATTGAAGCCTGATTCAGGGGCTACTGAGGGAGTCCTGGATTAAGGGGTACTTGGGCATCCGGCCTATGTGACATGGGCCGGACTAATGGGCTATGAAGATACAGGACAGGAGACTTCTCCCCGTGTCTGGATGGGACTCTCCTTTGCGTGGAAGGCAAGCTAGGCATCCGGATGCATTATTTCCTTTCTTTGTAACCAACTTTGTACAACCCTAGGCCCCCCCGGTGTCTATATAAACCGGAGGGTTTTAGTTCATAGGGACAATCATAATCATACAGGCTAGAATTCTAGGGTTTTAGCCATTACGATCTCGTGGTAGATCAACTCTTGTAATCCTCAGACTCATTGCTACCTCTTGAGCACTGCGTTGGTTTTCCCCGAAGAGGAAGGGATGATGCAGCAAAGTAGCGTAAGTATTTCCCTCAGTTTTTGAGAACCAAGGTATCAATCCAGTAGGAGGCTATGCGCCAGTCCCTCGTACCTACACAAAACAAATAAATCCTCGCAACCAACGCGGTAAGGGGTTGTCAATCCCTACATGGCCACTTACGAGAGTGAGATCTGATAGATATGATAAGATATTATTTTTGGTATTTTTGTGATAAAGATGCAAAGTAAAATAAAAGCAAAGGAAAAGCAAAGGAAATAACTAAGTATTGGGAGATTAATATGATGAAGATAGACCCGGGGGCCATAGGTTTCACTAGTGGCTTCTCTCCAGAGCATAAGTATTCTACGGTGGGTGAACAAATTACTGTTGAGCAATTGACAGAATTGAGCATAGTTATGAGAATATCTAGGTATGATCATGTATATAGGGATCACGTCCGAGACAGGTAGACCGACTCCTGCCTGCATCTACTACTATTACTCCACTCATCGACCGCTATCCAGCATGCATCTAGAGTATTAAGTTAATGAAAACAGAGTAACGCCTTAAGCAAGATGACATGATGTAGAGGGATAAACTCATGCAATATGATGAAAACCCAATCTTTTTATCCTTGATGGCAACAATACAATACGTGCCTTGCTGCCCCTACTGTCACTGGGAAAGGACACCGCAAGATTGAACCCAAAGCTAAGCACTTCTCCCATTGCAAGAAAGATCAATCTAGTAGGCCAAACCAAACTGATAATTCGAAGAGCCTTGCAAAGATAACCAATCATACATAAAAGAATTCAGAGAAGATTCAAATATTGTTCATAGGTAGACTTGATCATAAACCCACAATTCATCGGTCTCAACAAACACACCGCAAAAAGAAGATTACATCGAATAGTTCTCCACAAGAGAGGGGGAGAACATTGTATTGAGATCCAAAAGAGAGACGAAGCCATCTAGCTACTAACTATGGACCCATAGGTCTGAGGTGAACTACTCACACTTCATCGGAGGGGCTATGGTGTTGATGTAGAAGCCCTCCGTGATCGATGCCCCCTCCGGCGGAGCTCCGGAACAGGCCCCAAGATGGGATCTCGTGGATACAGAAAGTTACGGCGATGGAATTAGGGTTTTTGGCTCCGTATCTGATCGTTTGGGGGTACATAGGTATATATAGGAGGAAGGAGTACATCGGTGGAGCAACAGGCGGCCCACGAGGGTGGAGGGCATGCCTGGGGGGGTAGGCGCGCCCCTACCTCGTGGCCTCCTCTTTTGTGTCTTGACGTAGGGTCCAAGTCTCCTGGGTCTTGTTCGTTGAGAAAATCACGTTCCCGAAGGTTTCATTCCGTTTGGACTCCGTTTGATATTCCTTTTCTTTGAAACCCTAAAACAGGCAAAAAACATCAATTCTGGGTTGGGCCTCCGGTTAATAGGTTAGTCCCAAAAATAATATAAAAGTGGATAATAAAGCCCAATAATGTCCAAAATAGTAGATAATATAGCATGGAGCAATCAAAAATTATAGATACGTTGGAGACGTATCAAGCATCCCCAAGCTTAATTCCTGCTCGTCCTCGAGTAGGTAAATGATAAAAACAGAATTTTTGATGCGGACTGCTACTTGGCATAATTTTAATGTAATTCTTCTTAATTGTGGTATGATATTCAGATCCGAAAGATTCAAGACAAAAGTTCATATTGACATAAAAATAATAATACTTCAAGCATACTAACTAAGCAATTATGTCTTCTCAAAATAACATGGCCAAAGAAAGTTCATCCCTACAAAATCATATAGTTTAGTCATGCTCCATTTTCGTCACACAAGAATGATCTCATCATGCACAACCCCGATGACAAGCCAAGCAATTGTTTCATACTTTAGTAATCTCAAACCTATAAACTTTCACGCAATATATGAGCGCGAGCCATGGACATAGCACTATGGGTGGAATAGAATATAATGAGGGGGATTATGTGGAGAAGACAAAAAGGAGAAAGTCTCACATCAACGAGGCTAATCAATGGGCTATGGAGATGCCCACCGATTGATGCTAAATGCAAGGAGTAGGGATTACCATGCAACGGATGCACTAGAGCTATAAATGTATGAAAGCTCAACAAAAGAAACTTAGTGGGTGTGCATCCAACTTGCTTGCTCACGAAGACCTAGGGCACTTGAGGAGGCCCATTGTTGGAATATACAAGCCAAGTTCTATAATGAAAATTCCCACTAGTATATGAAAGTGACAAAACAAGAGACTCTCTATCATGAAGATTACGGTGCTACTTTGAAGCACAAGTGTGGTAAACGATAGTAACATTGTCCCTTCTCTCTTTTTCTCTCATTTTTTGGGCCTTCTCTTTTTTTATGGCCTTTCTCTTTGTTTTTTGGGCCTTCTCTTTTTTATGGCCTTCCTCTTTCTCTTTTTTTTATAATTCCTCACTTGGTACAATGCTCTAGAAAATGATGATCATCACACTTATATTTATTTACAACTCAATGATTACAACTCGATACTAGAACAAAAGATAACTCTATATGAATGCCTCCGGCGGTGTACCGGGATATGCAATGGACCAAGAGTGACATGTATGAAAGAATTATGAACGGTGGCTTTGCCACAAATACTATGTCAACTACATGATCATGCTAAGCAATATGACAATATTGAATGTGTCATGATAAACGGAATGGTGGAAAGTTGCATGGCAATATATCTCAGAATGGATATGGAAATTCCATAATAGGTAGGTATGGTGGCTGTTTTGAGGAAGATATAAGGAGGTTTATGTGTGAAAGAGCATATCATATCATGGGGTTTGGATGCACCGGTGAAGTTTGCGCCAACTCTCAATGTGAGAAAGGGCAATGCACGGTACCGAAGAGGCTAGCAAGGATGGAAGGGTGAGAGTGTGTATAATCCATGGACTCAACATTAGTCATAAAGAACTCACATACTTATTGCAAAAATCTACAAGTCATCAAAAACCTCGGCACTACGCACATGCTCCCAGGGGGATAGATTGGTAGGAAAAGACCATCGCTCGTCCCCGACCGCCACTCATAAGGAGGACAATCAAATAACACCTCATGTTTCAAATTTGTTACATAACGTTTACCATACGTGCATGCTACGGGACTTGCCAACTTCAACACAAGCATTTCTCAGTTTCACAACTACTCAACTAGCACGACTTTGATATTATTACCTCCATATCTCAAAACAATCATCAAGCATCAGACTTCTCTTAGTATTCAAAACACTCATAAGAAAATTTTACTAATCTTGAATACCTTGCATATTAGGATTTTAAGCAAATTACCATGCTATTTAAGACTCTCAAAATAATCTAAGTGAAGCATGAGAGATCAATAGTTTCTATAAAACAAATCCACCACCGTGCTCTAAAAGATATAAGTGAAGTATTAGAGCAAAACTATATAACTCAAAAGATATAAGCGAAGCACATAGAGTATTCTAGCAAATTCCAAATCATGTACGGCTCTCTCAAAAGGTGTGTACAGCAAGGATGATTGTGGTAAATTAAAAAGTAAAGACTCAAATCATACAAGACGCTCCAAGAAAAACACATATCATGTGGCGAATAAAAATATAGCTCCAAGTAAAGTTACCGATAGAAGTAGACGAAAGAGGGGATGCCTTCCGAGGCATCCCCAAGCTTTGGCTTTTAGGTGTCCTTAAATTATCTTGGGGGTGCCATGGGCATCCCCAAGCTTAGGCTCTTGCCACACCTTGTTCCATAATCCATCAAATCTTTACCCAAAACTTGAAAACTTCACAACACAAAACTCAAAGTAGAAAATCTCGTGAGCTCCATTAGCGAAAGAAAACAAAAGACCACTTAAAGGTACTGTAATGAAATCATTCTTTATTTATATTGGTGTCAAACCTACTGTATTCCAACTTCTCTATGGTTTATAAACTATTTTACTATCCATAGATTCATCAAAATAAGCAAACAACACACGAAAAACAGAATCTGTCAAAAACAGAACAGTCTGTAGTAATCTGTAGCTAGCGCAAGATCTGGAACCCCAAAAATTCTAAAATAAATTTCTGGACGTGAGGAATTTATCTATTAATAATCTTAAAAAATAATTAACTAAATATCACTTTCCAAATAAAAATGCCAGCAGTTCTCGTGAATGCTAAAGTTTCTGTTTTTTACAGCAAGTGTAACAAGACTTTCCCCAAGTCTTCCCAACGGTTCTACTTGGCACAAACACTAACTAAACACAAAAAAACACAACCAAAATAGAGGCTAGATAATTTATTTATTACTAAACAGGAGAAAAAAAGCAAGGAATAAAAATAAAATTGGGTTGCCTCCCAACAAGCGCTATCGTTTAACGCCCCTAGCTAGGCATAACAAGCAAGGATAGATCTAGGTATTGCCATCTTTGGTAGGCAATTCTTCAATGAGGCATCTACCATCTTTAGGAATTTATTTATTTTTATTGATTATCAAACTTTTAGGCACAAGATCGAAAAAAATCATTTGTAACAAATGGTTCCTTAATGATAGCAAAAAGACTGGGATGAATACTTATAGATTTGAGATCCGCAGTTTCCTTACTAGAGGATTCACCCTTACTTTTAGGAACATACATAAACTTGGCAATTTTAGTGGGAGGACTTGGAGTATTCTTTATGGAAGAAAAAGCGGTTCCCAAGTTGGTAATAATATCCTCAAGTTTATCGATTCTAGTGGAATCATGATTTATTTTCTCATTAACTATGGGTTCCTTCTCTTTAATATTTTTCAATGTGACTCCTACTTTAGATCCATATTGAGAGATTCAGTTGTGGATCTTTTTATCCAAATTTTCAATTATCTCTACGGTAGCAACCTTATTTTCAATAATTTCAAGTCTTTGCATTACATGCTCCAAAGTTAATACAGTTCCATTAACCAAAAGAGGGGGTGAGCCAAACAAATCTATCATAGCATTATAAGAATCAAAAGTATGGCTACCCAAAAAGTTCCCTCCAGTAATAGTATCAAGGACATACCAGTGCCAAGGAGTAACGCCTACATAAAAATTGTGAAGAAGAACGGAAGTAGATTGCTTCCTGGTAGATCTATTTTGAGCATTGCAAATTCTATATCAAGCGTCTTTTAGATTTTTCCCCTCCCTTTGTTTAAAATTTAGAATTTCATTCTCGGGAGACAACGGAGAAGATAAGGGACTAGCTATAACGACAAGCAAACGAACTAACACACAAGCAAACAAAAAGCAAGCGGGCAAAAAGAGGCAAATAGAGAAAGAGAGGGAGGATAGAGAGAGAGGGCGAATAAAACGGCAAGGGTGAAGTGGGGGAGAGGAAAACGAGAGGCAAATGGCAAATAATGTAATGCGGGAGATAAGGGTATGTAATGGGTACTTGGTATATTGACTTTTGCGTAGACCTCCCCGGCAATGGCGCCAGAAATCCTTCTTGCTACCTCTTGAGCACTGCGTTGGTTTTCCCCGAAGAGGAAGGGATGATGCAGCAAAGTAGCATAAGTATTTCCCTCAGTTTTTGAGAACCAAGGTATCAATCCAGTAGGAGGCTACGCGTCAGTCCCTCGTACCTACACAAAACAAATAAATCCTCGCAACCAATGCGATAAGGGGTTGTCAATCCCTATACGGCCACTTACGAGAGTGAGATCTGATACATATGATAAGATAATATTTTTGGTATTTTTGTGATAAAGATCCAAAGTAAAATAAAAGCAAAGTAAAAGCAAAGGAAATAACTAAGTATTGGGAGATTAATATGATGAAGATAGACCCGGGGGCCATAGGTTTCACTAGTGGCTTCTCTTGAGAGCATAAGTATTCTACGGTGGGTGAACAAATTACTGTTGAGCAATTGATAGAATTGAGCATAGTTATGAGAATATCTAGGTATGATCATGTATATAGGCATCACGTCCGAGACAAGTAGACCGACTCATGTCTGCATCTACTACTATTACTCCACTCATCGACCGCTATCCAGCATGCATCTAGAGTATTAAGTTAATGAAAACAGAGTAACGCCTTAAGCAAGATGACATTATGTAGAGGGATAAACTCATGCAATATGATGAAAACCCCATCTTTTTATCCTCGATGGAAACAATACAATACATGCCTTGCTGCCCCTACTGTCACTGGGAAAGGACACCGCAAGATTTAACCCAAAGCTAAGCACTTCTCCCATTGCAAGAAAGATCAATCTAGTAGGCCAAACCAAACTGATAATTCAAAGAGAATTGCAAAGATAACCAATCATACATAAAAGAATTCAGAGAAGATTCAAATATTGTTCATAGATATACTTGATCATAAACCCACAATTCATCGGTCTCAACAAACACACCACAAAAAGAAGATTACATCGAATAGTTCTCCACAAGAGAGGGGGAGAACATTGTATTGAGATCCAAAAAGAGAGAAGAAGCCATCTAGCTACTAACTATGGACCCGTAGGTCTGAGGTGAACTACTCACACTTCATCGGAGTGGCTATGGTGTTGATGGAGAAGCCCTCCGTGATTGATGCCCCCTCCGGCGGAGCTCCGGAATAGGCCCCAAGATCAGATCTCGTGGATACAGAAAGTTACGGCGGTGGAATTAGGGTTTTGGCTCCGTATCTGATCGTTTGGGGGTACATAGGTATATATAGGAGGAAGGAGTACGTCAGTGGAGCAACAGGGGGACCACGAGGGTGGAGGGTGCGCCCCCCTACCTCGTGGCCTCCTCTTTTGTGTCTTGACATAGGGTCCAAGTCTCCTGGGTCTTGTTCGTTGAGAAAATCACGTTCCCGAAGGTTTCATTCCGTTTGGACTCCGTTTGATATTCCTTTTCTTCGAAACCCTAAAATAGGCAAAAAAAACAACAATTCTGGGATGGGCCTCCGGTTAATAGGTTAGTCCCAAAAATAATATAAAAGTGGATAATAAAGCCCAATAATGTCCAAAACAATAGATAATATAGCATGGAGCAATCAAAAATTATAGATACGTTGGAGATGTATCACTCATCAATATCAATCAAGGAGGACGTAGGGTATTACCTCCATAGAGAGGGCCCGAACCTGGGTAAAACATCGTGTCCCCTGTCTCCTGTTACCATCGACCTTAGACGCACAGTTCGGGAGCCCCTACCCGATATCCGCCGGTTTTGACACCGACACCCCCTCCTTCCTTCTCTCCTCTTCCTCCTTCCCTCCTTCTCCTAGTTGGAATAGGAAAGGGGGAGCGAATCCTACTTGGATCGGGAGTCCAAGTAGGACTCCCCCCCTTTGGCGCACCCCCTCTAGGGCCAGCCTCCTCTTCCCCCCTCCTTTATATACGTGGGAAGGGGGCACCCCAGAGACACACCAAGTCTTCTCTTAGCCGTGTGCGGTGACCCCCTCCACGGTTACACACCTCGGTCATATCGTTGTAGTGCTTAGGCGAAGCCCTGTGGCGGTAACTTCATCATCATCGTCAACACGCCGTCGTGCTGACGAAACTCTCCCTCATCCTCAACTGGATCAAGAGCTCGAGGGACGTTATCGAGCTGAACGTGTGCTGAACACGGAGGTGCCGTACGTTCGGTGCTTGGATCGATTGGATCGTGAAGACGTTCGACTACATCAACCGCGTTATTAAACGCTTCTGCTTTCGGTCTACGAGGGTACGTAGACACACTCTCCCCTCTCATTGCTATGCATCTCCTAGATAGATCTTGTGTGATCACAGGATTTTTTTTAAATACTATGTTCCCCAACAGTTAGTGACAAGCAACAAGCGAAGCAGCCACAAGTTCATTCTCATGCTCAACCTCAAGTTGAAGAAAGGCCTCTTCCCAAGAAGACTCAAGCTAATGCTTCTCAAGTTGAGAAATCAAGTGAGAAGAAAGTAAAGAGTAGACGTTGCTACCTATGTCATGAGAAAGGTCACGTTGCTTCTTCATGTGCTAGTGGTAACTTATCCAACCCAATTATTATTGATAATATCTATTCTCTTGGGAAGGATAAGGTTGGCCATGTGTTTGCCAAGTTTGTTGGTACTCAAAGTGGTGTCAAGAAAAGAACCATTTGGGTTGCCAAGCCTATTGTGACTAACCTCTTAGGACCCAACTTGGTTGGGGACCAAAAAGCTCAAACTTGATCAATAGGCATTGTTGGAGGGCACTGAGACTTGGCTACATTATGAAGAATTAAGGGGTCTTCATCATTCATATTGTCTCAAGCCAAGTCATTCGGATTATCAAGTTTCTATCGCATATCCAATGTGCCTCCTTGCGGTAACTTGTACTTAAATTATTTACATTGAAAGTTACTTGCCCCTTTGCATGTTTTGGTTTTGTACCTTGCATGTGTTTGTATATGTGTGCTTCCAATTTGCTTATCTTGAGTAATCAAGTATGTATATGTTGGTTTGCACTTCATGTACGTGTGAGTTGTGTGTTGAGCCTTTTGCATCTTGTCTGTATCTTAATTGACTCTTGTGAGAGATTAATGGAACATCCCATTTTGGGGGAGTGACGTGCTTTGTGCACCTCACGGTCCCACAAATGTGTGTACATGAGGAATACCACCTAGTATTCATATTGCAAGCTTATCTAGTCACTATGTGGTATGTCTTCTCATGAGAAATTAAAATTCTAAATAGTCCATTAATTATCTCTTGTTGGATCCTCTTATTGCCTCTTGTTATGTTTTCTTTGGTATCACATTATGGGGGAGTAATATACTATGTGTATATTACAAGCCTAGAAAATGTGTACATTTGAGATATTGTCACCTAGAGTCGATATTGTAAATTATCTTGTTCCTAGGTGACATGTTAGCTCTACAAGTTGCAATTTCCTTGTTCTTGGTGTGAAGATGATATTGGTTTTCCTTCTATCTACCACCCGGAATAATTTCCAAATACTTCTTGTCTTTTGACAATTGGTACTCACTTATGTGTGGTCGAAATTATTGATCATCTTCATTGGATTTTATTTTCATTTGTCGTATCTCTTGCCAAGATTGTGTCAACTCCCATTGCCTTCCGTGCCACTTGAGGATCTTGTTGTTTTCTTGATCTTGTTTAGTGTTTTCTTGATATAGTGAAAGTGGTGATCCCACCTTGTGCATTTTGTATTCAAATGCAAATTCTCTATAATGCACAACTCGTGGGGGAGCTATCCTATTTTCTATAAAACACTCATCATGTGATCCATATTAAGTGTGTGTTGGTGGACGGCAAGCCGTTCCTTTTGGTACTTTCTGCCATTATGAAACTTTGTAGAGAGCTTGGTTTGTTTGGAACCATCCTCTCTTTTGGGAGTTTGATATCATTTTGTGTGTTTCAATGGATATCTCATTCCTTGATGTATCTTGTAATGATATCTTCCAAGTGATGATTTCTCCATTTTCTAACCTATTTTTACTTGGTATTTATTTTCATTTGGTATTGTTTCTTGAAATTTTTGGGCATGCATATTTACTTCATGTATTTTATTTCGCATATTTTCTTTCTTTGATCCAATATATAGGGGAGACTCCACCAAGTCTCAATTTGGATGAGATCTGCATGAAATTCATTTCCATTTCTATATGCACATATGTTTGTGGAGTTTGTCCTATGTATTGGTGTTTCTAACTCTTTGGTCCCAATGAGTTTGGGTACCACTTAGTTTGTGTTGTTGTTCTTGGAACAATTGGAGATGCATTGGATGCTTGGCTCACTCACAAGGAAGGTGCTGTCACCATGTGCTTATTGGAGTCAAGCTAGGATGATTAATGAACTACTATCTACCTTCAATTGGTATCTACTACATCCTTCCAATGTTAACTTAGTAACAAGTATCTTCATATACCTCATGCACACATTTCTTGCATCAACCTTGTGTAGGTTGTATCATGGCATGTTATTCGTTCTTTCTTGTGATACTTGTTTCCTTTCTCAAAGCATCCCAACAATGATCTCTTGTTGCTATTTGTGATGTCTTTGATGTTTATGTGGTTGGAATTCATTTATATACAATAAGACCATATCTAGCCATGTGCTATGCTCTCAAGAAAATTTCTTATTTGTATATTTATGACTTCCTTGTGGATATCTTGTTCTTTCCTTTTTGTAACTATTTCGTGTGTATATCCTTCTTCATGGATTGATATCATAATGATTTTCATCTACCTAGAATCTTATACACTAGAGAGAAGTTACTTTTGTAGTTGATATCCTTATTCTTTCACGTCCACCTTTCCTTGGTGGTTATGTGAAAGGATTTATCTTGAGTGTGGATCTTATATCGTTGCATCTTGATGCACTCTATTGTGATGAAGATATTTCTTCTCTTGCTTGTCTTGATGAGGCCATTGCCATTTCGATTGGTATCCCTCCTCTTGAAAAAGCTATCATTTTCTTTCTTCACCATGGGTTGTCACAAGTGTTGGTTATTCATTTTGCTTATTTAGTGTGCTTGTGAACCCATTTGCTTGGTGTGTGTGGGTAGGACATGTCATGCACCTTGTATCTCCACTATTCAAGACTATGTTGATGCTTAATGCTCACCCTTACATTAGTCTTCTCAAGTGCTTTTCCATGACTCACACACATCATTTTGGTTCAGCCTACTCTTATGTTGCCTCTTTTATATGTTGCCCAACCATTTATTTGTTGCAAGTGCTAGGCTTTGTTTCCTACATGCTCACTTGCACTTGTTGTGAGTTTCTATTAATTGTTGGGGAGTAATGATCCTATTTTGTGCACTTGGTATCCTAATGCAAATATTCTAAGGAGTGCACAAATCATGTGGAGCTTCACTAGTGTCTTTAGAACACTCCGTTGCTCTCTTGCACTTGTTGTGAGGTTCTATTGATCTTGGGGGAGTGATGATCCTATTTTGTGCTTGTTGTATCCAATTACAAAACTAAATTGTGCACAAATCATGGGGAGCTTCTCTAGTTTCTCTAGAAAACTCCTTTGCTCATATCATAATATATTTTATTCATGTGGAACATGGGATCATTGGTCTAGTTGGTTCAGTTGGTATCTTTTGATAGCTTGCTTCAATTGGTATCTTTTTATTGCTTGTTTCTCTCTTTGTTATGTCTTTATGGCATATCATTCTTTTGCAATCTTTGGGCCTCAATATGGTTTGTCTTCCTCCAAGTATTTACCGTTGGATATGTGCATTGCATTCCACTCTCTTGCTGATAAATACACAATTTATGGAGAAACACAATTTATATTGGCCTTCTAAGCTTTTCTCCCATTTTGGCAATCGATGCCAATGGGGGATAAGTTTCAGAGAGTTTTTGTGGAGAAGATTAGAGAGTTGTTTCTTCTTGCTTTGCATTGCATGGTGATGCATATTTCATTGTATAAACTCTCTTGAAAGTGATTGTCATCAATTACCAAAATTGGGGGGGTTGAAAGAACATGCAGTGCCCCCATGTGTGGTTTTGGTAATTAATGGCAATCTCTATGGACTAATGGTTGCCTTGAGTTCTATTTGAAGGATTTGTCCATAGGCTTTTCTTGGAGTCCATTTGTTGTTTTCAAGGAGAGTTTGTGATGACCAAGGTGCTATTCAAGTAATTACCTAAAGATTGGTCATGTGAGAGGTTGATCAAGACTAAATCAAAGAGTGAATCAAGTTGATCAACACACAAAGCATAGAAGATGTAACGAGAGTGATCAAGTGATCCCATGGTATGGTAAGCATTGTCAATTACGCTTTGTGTACTAACCCATGGTCTTCGTGAGAGTTCTTTGTGGGGTTAGGTTGCGGTGTGCACGTTCAAGTGATGCATCACGAAGAGATCAAGTGCTTGAAGATTGCCATCCATTGTGGTGATAATGGGCTTGTGAAGATGTGCCGAAGAGTGGCTCACCCATAGTGGAGTATGGGGGAGCAATCTACTAGTCTTCACCGAGCCAACACAATCAAGAAAGGTGGTCCTACTTGAGGAAGTCAAGATCGTCTACATCTAGCTCAAGTGGACTTTGTGCAAGGCAAAGGTTTTGCCTTGATAGGTTCTCTATTTTACCGGTCTCATGGTGGTAGTTTGGAGACCGGGTTATAGGATCGATTGACGTACTAGCAAGGGGGGCTCTCAAGTGAGTTGCTTGGTCGTATCGTTCGTAGAGAGCTCAAACCATTACATGCTCGCATCATCTTTCTTGGTTCTTGTTTGGTTTCCTCCTTGTGAGATATGGAGCTTATGGTCATCTTCTTGACAAGCTCGAGTTCTTCGAAAACGGAGTTCACATGCTTCTTCTATTGTGTTTTCGGTGTTGGAGGTTTTACCGGTCTTATTCGAGGAAGGGTTCTCACCATTTTCTTATGGGCCTTTTCTAATTTCCTTCTTATTATTATTTCTATCAATATTGTGTTATCCCTTGTCGCTAGCTTTCCAACAAACTTGGTTTCGTTGAATTCGGAGTCCATTTGCAGAAGTTGTGTCAGTTTTGGTGTCCTTAAAAAGGCTGCAGCGGTACTACCGCTCATGGGAGTGGTACTACCACTTGGTGGGGATGTAAATTTTTACTACCGCTCTTGGGAGCGGTACTACCACTTGGAGCGGTACTACCACAGCTACTTCTGTGGCTACTTCCGCTCCGGACCAAAAACTCGTCTTAAGTCCAGCGGTGGTAGGCATGGATGTATTTTTTTAGTGCCGCTCGCAAGCAGTAGTACCGCTACCCTTAGCGATAGTACTGCTACCCCTAGTGGTAGTACCGCTCTGTGCGGGCTGTGAGCATAACGGTTGGATTTTTTCCCCACCTATAAAAGAGGGTCTTCTTCCCCAATGAAGCTTATCTCTTAAGCTCGTGTTCTTCCCCCATTGTTGACCTTCTTCGAGCTTGCTATCTCTCAATCCCTCCATGGATTCTTGCTAGTTTTGGGGGGAGGGAAGAGAGGGGAGATCTAGATCTACATTTCCACCAATCACTTTCTCCTCTAAGTGACGGGAACCCCTTGGATCTAGATCTTGGAGTTCTTTGTGTTCTCTTCTTCGTTCTTCCTCTCATTTTTCTCCCTAGCATTAGTTGCTTTGGTGGGATTTGGGACAGAAGGACTTGGGCACTCTGTGTGCCCTTGCCATTGCATTTGGTGCATCGGTTTGAGTTCTCCACGGTGATACGTGGAAGTTACAAGTTGAGAAGCTTATTACTCTTGGGTGTTTAGTACCCTTGAGCTTGTTCATCTTGGGTGCCTTGGTGCCCTAAACGGTTGGTGGTGTTCGGAGCTCAATACTTGTGGTGTAAAGCTCGGGGCAAGCGTCGGGGTCTCCAATTAGGTTGTGGAGATCGCCCCGACCAGTTTGACGAGTTTCGATGACCGCCCCCAAGGGTTGCCAAAGTGTACGGGTTCCGTGACCGCCCCCAAGGGTTGCCATTTGTATGGGGTCGGTGACCGCCCTCAAGGGTCCATTAGTGGAATCACGGAATCTTGCATTGTGCGAGGGCATGAGGAGATTACGGTGGCCCTAGGGGCTTCTTGGAGCATTGTGCCTCCACACTGCTCCAAACGGAGATTAGCATCCGCAAGGGTGTGAACTTCGGGATACATCGTCGTCTCTGCGTGGCTCGGTTATCTCTTACCCGAGCCCTTTACTTATGTGTTTACTTTGTGATAGACATATTGTTTCCTGTCATATATCTTGCTATCACCTAGTAGTTTATCTTGCTTAGCATAAGTTGTTGGTGCACATAGGTGAGCCTAGTTGTTGTAGGTTTTGTGGTTGACAAATTAACCGCTAGGTTTATGCCGCATTTGTTCAAGCCTAAACCGTCATTATTTTAAAGAGCCTATTCCCCCCCCCCTCGAGGTGACATCCACAATCTTTCACTACAGGAGTTAAGAGTTGAGGAGTGAGGAGCAGAGCTAAGAATTTGGAGGAGTGGAGTGTTGCCGAACAGGGCCATAAAAGAGGTTTTCTCCTGGTCGGACTCCTTCATCCGGATCTGGATCCAATGGTAGCCGGAGTAGGCGTCCAAGAAACAAAGACGTTCGCAACCCGCGGTGGAGTTGATGACTTGATAGATGTGGGGTAATGGGAACAAGTCTTTTCAACATACCTTATTGAGGATGATGTAGTCTTGTCGGTGGGAGGGTTTCGTTTTTAGATGTTTTTGAGTTTTGTTAGGATTTGTGTTCGGCTCAGGAATGCGAGACGGTGGCTGCTCTCTGAAGATGGAAAAAGGTTCTCCCCGCCTAGCCCATGTCCCGTTGGTGCATATAGGATCATTGGAGGGCTTGTGAAGGTGTGTCTCCAACGGATCTTGCGGGATTAGGTCAGTGGTTGTCTTTGATGGATCTACTTGGATCCGGTATTCGTTTGTCTACATTAGAGTGTCTTCAGGTTGGATCCTTCTGATCTATGTGTCTCTTCATCGGTGGCAGTTGCTGTTTTGGTGCGTTGGTCCTATAGGGCCTTAGCACGACAACTTTTAGATTGTCTACTAGAACAAGTTTTGGCCGGCTCCGGAGCATAGTGTCTCGTTGATGGCGGCGGTGTGCCTTCGATTTGTGTCTGAGCAACCTCAAAGTGGACAGTACGGAATGATGCAACCTCGAAGCATAGTATCTATAAGCAGAAGTGTTCCTCATCTCCAAAGATCACTGATACGTCCATTTTGCATCATGCTTTTATATCGATATTTATTGCATTATGGGCTATTATTACACATTATATCACAATACTTATGCCTATTCTCTCTTATTTTACGAGGTTTACATGAAGAGGGGGAATGCCGGCAGCTGGAACTCTGGGCTGGAAAAGGAGCAAATATTAGAGACCTATTCCGCACAACTCCAAAAGTCCTGAAACTTCACGGGAGCACGTTTCAGAACATATAAAAAATATTGGGCGAAATAAGTCCCAGAGGGGGCCACCCACCATCCACGAGGGTGGGGGGCGCGCCCTACCCCCTAGGTGCGCCCCCTACCTCGTGGGCGCCCTGGCAGCCCTCTGATGCCCATCTTCTGCTATATGGAGTCATTCGTCTGGGGAAAAAATTATATGCTATCTCACGGGACGAAACTCCGCCGCCACGAGGCGGAACCTTGGCGGAACCAATCTAGGGCTCTGGCGGAGCTGTTTTGCCGGGGAAACTTCCCTCCGGGAGGGGGAAATCATCACCATCGTCATCACCATCGATCCTCTCATCGGGAGGGGTTCAATATCCATCAACATCTTCACCAGCACCATCTCATCTCAAACCCTAGTTCATCTCTTGTATCCAATCTTTGTCCCAAAGCCTCAGATTGGTACCTGTGGGTTGCTAGTAGTGTTGATTACTCCTTGTAGTTGATGCTAGTTGGTTTATTCGGTGGAAGATCATATGTTCAGATCCTTTATGCATATTAATACCCCTCTGATTATGAACATGAATATGATTTGTGAGTAGTTATGTTTGTTCCTGAGGACATGGGAGAAGTCTTGCTCTAAGTAGTCATGTGAATTTGGTATTCATTCGATATTTTGATGAGATGTATGTTGTCTCTCCTCCAGTGGTGTCATGTGAACGTCGACTACATGACACTTCACCATTGTTTGGGCCTAGAGGAAGGCATTGGGAAGTAATAAGTAGATGATGGGTTGCTAGAGTGACAGAAGCTTAAACCCTAGTTTATGTGTTGCTTCGTAAGGGGCTGATTTGGATCCATATATTTCATGCTATGGTTAGGTTTAGCTTAATACTTCTATTGTAGTTGCAGAAGCTTGCAATGTGGGTTAATCATAAGTGGGATGCTTGTCCAAGGAAGGGTAGTACCCAAGCACCGGTCCACCCACATATCAAATTATCAAAGTACCGAACGCGAATCATATGAACGTGATGAAAACTAGCTTGACGATATTCCCATGTGTCCTCGGGAGCGCTTTCCTTTATATAAGATTTTGTCTAGGCTTGTCCTTTGCTACAAAAAGGATTGGGCCATCTTGCTGCACCTTATTTACTTTTATTACTTGTTACTCGTTACAAATTACCTTATCACAAAACTATCTATTACCGATAATTTCAGTGCTTGCAAAGAATACATTACTGAAAACTGCTTATCATTTCCTTTTGCTCCTCGTTGGGTTCGACACTCTTACTTATCGAAAGGACTACGATAGATCCCCTATACTTGTAGGTCACTGCTACCTCTTGAGCACTATGTTGGTTTTCCCTTGAAGAGGAAAGGGTGATGCAGTAAAGTAGCGTAAGTATTTCCCTCAGTTTTTGAGAACCAAGGTATCAATCCAGTAGGAGATCACGCTCGAGTCCCACGCACCTACATAAACAAATAAGAACCTCGCAATCAATGCGATAAAGGGGTTGTCAATCCCTTCATGGTCACTTACGAGAGTGAGATCTAATAGATATGATATCATACGATAATATTTTTGGTATTTTTATGATAAAGAGAAATAAAGATGCAAAGTAAAATAAACGGCAATAGAAATAGCTAAGTGTTGGAAGATTAATATGATGGAAGATAGACCCGGGGGCCATAGGTTTCACTAGTGGCTTCTCTCAAGAGCATAAGTATTACGGTGGGTAAATGAATTACTGTCGGGCAATTGATAGAATTGAGCATAGTTATGTGAACATCTAGGTATGATCATGTATATAGGCATCACATCCATGACAAGTAGACTGAAACGATTTTGCATCTACTACTATTACTCCACACATCGACCTCTATCCAGCATGCATCTAGAGTATTAAGTTCATAAGAACAGAGTAATGCTTTAAGTAAGATGACATGATGTAGAGGGATAAACTCATGCAATATGATATAAACTCCATCTTTTTATCCTCGATGGCAACAATACAATACATGTCGTTTCCCTTTCTGTCACTGGGATCGAGCACCGCAAGATTGAACCCAAAGCTAAGCACTTCTCCCATTGCAAGAAAGATCAAACTAGTAGGCCAAACCAAACTGATAATTTGAAGAGACTTGGAAAGATAACCAATCATACATAAAAGAATTCAGAGGAGATTCAAATATTGTTCATAGATAAACCTTATCATAAACCCACAATTCATCGGATCTCGACAAACACACCACAAAAGAAGATTACATCAAATAGATCTCCAAGAAGATCGAGGAGAACTTCGTATTGAGATCCAAAGAGAGAGAAGAAGCCATCTAGCTACTAGCTATGGACCCGAAGGTCTGAAGTAAACTACTCACACATCACCGGAGAGGCCATGGAGTTGATGTAGAGGCCCTCCATGATTAATGCCCCCTCCTGCGAAGCTCCGGAAAAGGCCCCAAGATGGGATCTCTAAGGTACAGAAGGTTGCGGCGGTGGAATTAGGTTTTCGTGGTGCTCCTGCATGTTTGGGGGGTACGTGGATATATATAGGAGGAAGAAGTAGGTCGGTGGAGCAACGAGGGGCCCACGAGGGTGGAGGGTGCGCCCAGGGGGTAGGCGCGCCCCCCTACCTCGTGGCCTCCTTGATTGTTTCTTGACGCCCACTCTAAGTCTCCTGGATCACGTTTGTCGACAAAATCACGTTCACGAAGGTTTCATTCCGTTTGGAGTCCGTTTGGTTCCTTTTCGGCGAAACTCTAAAATAGGCAAAAAAAACAGCAATTTGGGATGGGCCTCCGGTTAGTAGGTTAGTCCCAAAAATGCTGTAAAAGTGTAAAATAAAGCCCATTAACATCCAAAATATATAATATAATAGCATGGAGCAATCAAAAATTATAGATACGTTGGAGACGTATCAAGCATCCCCAAGCTTAATTCCTGCTCGTCCTCGAGTAGGTAAATGATAAAAAAGAATTTTTGATGTGGAATGCTTTCTAACATATTTCTCAATGTAATTTTTCTTTATTGTGGCATGAATGTTCAGATCCGAAAGATTCGTGATAAAATTTTAATATTGACATAAAAATAATAATACTTCAAGTATACTAACTAAGCAGTCATGTCTTCTCAAAATAACATGGCCAAAGAAAGTTATCCCTACAAAATCATATAGTCTGGCTATGCTCTATCTTCACCACACAAAATATTTAAATCATGCACAACCCTCGATGACAAGCCAAGCAATTGTTTCATACTTTTGATGTTCTCAAACTTTTTCAATCTTCACACAATACATGAGCATGACCCATGGACATAGCACTATATGTGGAATAGAATGGTGCTTGTGGAGAAGACAAAAAGGAGAAGATAGTGTCACATCAACTAGGCGTATCAACGGGCTATGTACATGCCCATCAATAGATATCAATGTGAGTGAGTAGGGATTTCCATGCAACGTATGCACTAGAGCTATAAGTATATGAAAGCTCAACAAAAGAAATTAAGTGGGTGTGCATCCAACTCGCTTGCTCATGAAGACCTAGGGCATTTTGAGGAAGCCCATCATTGGAATATACAAGCCAAGTTCTATAATGAAAAATTCCCACTAGTATATGAAAGTGATATCATAGGAGACTCTCTATCATGAAGATCATGGTGCTACTTTGAAGCACAAGTGTGGAAAAAGGATAGTAGCATTGTCCCTTCTCTCTTTTTCTCTCATTTTTTATTTGGGCCTTCTTTCCTTTTTCCTTTTTTTGGCCTCCTTTCCTTTCTTTTTTTTAATTTTTCGTCCGGAGTCTCTTCCCAACTTGTGGGGGAATCATAGTCTCCATCATCCTTTCCTCACTTGGGACAATGCTCTAATAATGATTATCATCACGCTTTATTTACTTACAACTCAAAAATTACAACTCGATACTTAGAACAAAATATGACTCTATGTGAATGCCTCCGGCGGTGTACCGGGATGTGCAATGATGCATGAGTGACATGTATGAAGAATTATGAATGGTGGCTTTGCCACAAATACGATGTCAACTACATGATCATGCAAGCAATATGACAATGATGAAGCTGTCATAATAACGGAACGGTGGAAAGTTGCATGGCAATATATGTCGGAATGGCTATGGAAATGCCATAATACGTAGGTATGGTGGCTGTTTTGAGGAAGGTGTATGGTGTGTGTATGATACCGGCGAAAAGTGCGCGGTATTAGAGAGGCTAGCAATGGTGGAAGGATGAGAGTGCATATAATCCATGGACTTGACATTAGTCATAAAGAAATCCTATACTTGTTGCAAAAATCTACAAGTTATCAAAGAAAAGTATTACGTGCATGCTCCTAGGGGGATAGATTGGTAGGAAAAGACCATTGCTCGTCCCCGACCGCCACTCATAAGGAAGACAAACTATAAATAAATCATGCTCTGACTTCATCACATAATGGTTCACCATACGTGCATGCTACGGGAATCACAAACTTTAACACAAGTATTTCTCAAATTCACAACTACTCAACTAGCATGACTCTAATATCACCATCTCCATATCTCAAAACAATTATCAAGTATCAAACTTCTCATAGTATTCAATGCACTTCTATGAAAGTTTTTATATTATTCCTAAAAGCAAATTTCCATGTTGTTCTAAAGGACTCTCAAAATGATATAAGTGAAGCATGAGAGATCAATTATTTCTATAAAATAAAACCATCGCCGTGCTCTAAAAGGTATAAGTGAAGCACTAGAGCAAAAACTATATGGCTCAAAAGATATAAGTGAAGCACATAGAGTATTCTAATAAATTTCAAATCATGTGAGTCTCTCTCAGAAGGTGTGTACAGCAAGGATGATTGTGGTAAACTAAAAAGCAAATAATCAAATCATACAAGACTCTCCAAGCAAAACACATATCATGTGGTGAATAAAAATATAGCTCCAAGTAAAGTTACCGATAGACGAAGACGAAAGAGGGGATGCCTTCCGGGGCATCCCCAAGCTTAGGATTTTTGGTGTCCTTGAGTTTTACCTTGGGGTGCCATGGGAATCCCCAAGCTTAGGATCTTGCCACTCCTTGTTCCATAATCCATCAAATCTTTACCCAAAACTTGAAAACTTCACAACATAAAAACTCAAAATAGAAAATCTCGTGAGCTCCGTTAGCAAAAGAAAATAAAACACCACTTCAAGGTACTGTAATGAAATCTTTCTTTATTTATACTTGTCGGGGTACTGATCCACGAACACCTATGGGACCGGCGGACCGGATCCCTTTCGGTTCGGCGGGGGCGGAGGTTGCGCAAAGAGCAAATCGAGGCGATGCACGCGAGCGATTTACCCAGGTTCGGGCCGCACGGATGCGTAAAACCCTACTCCTGCTTTGTGGTTTGTATTGATTTCTAGCTCGGGAGCGCGGAGTGCTACAGTACACACCAGCAGCTAGCGAGACCGAGCGTGAGTGTTTTCGAACCCCCCTCCACGTTGCACACGGGCCTCCTTTTATATGCTCAAGGGGTTACCGACAGGTGGCAACGGAGGTAAAGGGCAAAAATGGAAACGTGCTGTGGTAGGCACAGCTACCCGCTACAGTGTATCATACCTAACCCTGACGGCGGGGGACAAGGGCCTTAAATGCCTGTCTGTGTCGCCTAAACAGTGCGAAAAGGGACCGCCAGGGACGCCACCGTTCGCCACGATGGCGATCTTGTCAGTGCCACTTGCCACCGCACGCCCCTGGCTGCACAGCCTTCCGCCACGTACGCCTGGAGGGGCCCCAGAGCGACACGTTGGTGGATGTGCTGGAGCGCGGGCTCGGAGAGGTGGCTTGCCGCGGCAAGCGCCTTGCCGTGGTCGTCGTCTTGTCACGTCCGGGAGCTTGTCGCTCACCGGGCCTTGCCGGGGCGCGTGGTGCGCAGCGGCAAGTTCCTTGCAATGCCTTGGGTGGCCTTCCCGGCAAGCTCCTCTTGCCGGGGTCTTGGGATGCTTTTGTTAGCCTTCC